>NC_058419.1:122080821-122114164 GCF_002201575.2 Neomonachus schauinslandi
CACACGCAGGTATGCAGACACAGAGGAATGCAGACACACAAACACACACGCACAGGAATTCAGACACACACATGCAGGTATGCGCATGCACAGGAATTCCACACACACACACACAGATATGCACACATGGGGATTTAGACACACAAACACACATGCACAGGAATTCAGACACACAACACACACAGGTATGTACACACACAGGAATTCCACACACACACACACACACAGATATGCATACACATATGAATTCAGACACACACACACAGGTATGCACACGCACAGGAATTCCACACACAAACACACACAGATATGCACACATGGGGATTCAGACACACAAACACACACGCACGGGAAATCAGACACACACACGCAGGTATGCACACGCAGACACACAAGCACAAGCATATTAACGGGCTTGCAATCGCTAGAATGCACAGTACCATTTCACCCTCCCTTCCTCAGCTCCTGTCCCACCTTCTGCCTCCAATTCCTTCGCTGCTTTACCCACTCACTCAAAACTACCTCCCTCCAGTGAGGCTCCTTTTTCTCACTGGTAAATTAAGGAAAATGCTTCCTCCCTCACGGATACAGCATGAGAATAAAATGACCTAATGTGGGCAAGAGTGATGACAGGCGGGATGTAGGTCATCCTGAAGGGCAGTTGAGGCTGCCCCGCATCCATACCTATTCTGCACGTCTTTCACAATTATGAAATCATCTGAGCACCTAGCTCTCTGCTAAAGACTACATTTCCCAGACTCCTCTGTGGCTTGGTCATGTGACTATGTTCCAGCCAATGAGAGCTAAGAGCCAGACACCTTCCAACTTCTACAATAAGGTCCTAGACAGAACAGGCATGTTTCCCCCTTTCTCCTTTCCCCAGTGACTGTAATATCGCATGATAGTGAATTGTCTCGGAAAGCAGCACCCCGAGGATGACAAAACAACAAAATGGAAGGACTATAAACCCCTGACAAAGTATGAACAAAAAGGTGCCCAAATACTAGCACACATTTTATGGGGCAGAGAAATAATACTCAGTATTGTATAAGTCACATTTAATTAAGGTCTCCGCTACAAGTGCAAAGCCCTTGATTGTAATTACTATGTGCAGTCATCCAAGCCCTAAATCGCAACTACTACCTGCAGTCATCAAAGCCCTTGATCCCAACACTACCTGCAGTAATCATGGCTCTGGTAAGCAGTGAGAAAGCCAAAGTTCACTTTGAGTATCCATTTCTCTTCTCTGAGCCCACGTCCTCCCGATCTCCCCTCTTCCCATTCCCTGACTTCATGCCCCAGGGGCTTAGGCTGCCCTCAGCCTGTCCTGGAACTCATCGGCTCCCCATCTGCACTGCCTGCTTCCTCCAGAGTGGGCGAGGGAAGCCATGGACACCTTGAGCCCTTCAAAAGATCAGCCACCCTAAGAGAGGTGTCATCCTTTCCTCCTGGGGTGTTTCTTCATGTCTCTTGTTCATCTTACTCTTTCCATGCAGCCCTCAACTATCTGCTTCCCCAGAGCTCCCTGTGTGTCCAGCAATCCTTGTCCCCATAATTGTTAACCATGTTCTCTGTGATAATCTCTGAGAAAGAAGAGAGACCCCATCAAGGGCTGCACCAATCCCTGTATGAGATGGGGAAGTAGAGCTTGTACCCATTCTCTACAACCCTCAGTTCCACACTAATACAACTCCCCACACACCTCCTACTCACAGAAACCCGCCTTTACACCCTGGAGATAGTTATGGGGGGGTCCCCAGCTACCCTCTATGCATATTCATATTCCTGATCTCACTCTTTTATTTTGTTAATTCACAAATTTATTTTATATTAACTAGGCATTATTTATTACACAGCCTGACTGATGACCTTCTAGGCTCCACTCTGAGCTTGGCACTGGGGATCAGCAGGAACCATAACAGAAGTCTTGCAAATTCCAATGGAGACTCTGGAATAACATGGCCGTACTAGTCATGGGGCAGATGCCCACATCACCCAGAAGGTTTAGGTAGTTTTGTTTTTGGTATATCAGTAAAATGATAACACAAGATAAAAATTTCTATAGAGAACTCACAGACAGACACTCTGGCAATCAATAGACTACAATTGGGAATCCTTACCCCAGAGTATATGTAAGATCTTTACAACTGTCCTGGGTCCCCTACTAGGGAATCTCCTTTCTTTTGCCTCAACTACTATGTCTGGTCAACCGCCAACTCTCGTCCACTTCACCTTCTAAAGAACTCTTAAATATGCCCGTTTTCCACATTCTACAATGCTACACCCAAGCCAGGCCACCATCATCTCTCACCTAGATGACAGCTATGGCCATGTACATAGTGAGCCCTTACCCCCCAATATATTGCTCTGTCCTTCCATGCAATGTGTTAACAATGCTCTTTCAAATGTGATCAGCCCTCTCCCCGGCTTCAAATCCTCCCATGGGGTCCCAACATTTTTAGAATACAGGCCAAGATCTCCTATGAGACTTTCCACACATGGTCCCTGCCTTTTCCCAGCCCCATCTCCCCTCCGTGTTTCAACAATGCTCATGAACTTGGCATATTCTGTGACGGTTAATTTCATTACGTGTCACCTTGCCTGGGCTAGGAGGTGCCAAGATATTTAGCTAAACATCCTGTTCTGTGTGTGTCTATGAGGGTGTTCCTGGATGAGACTAGCATTTGAATCCATAGACTGAACAAAGCAGATTGTTCTCCCCAATGTGGGTGGACCCCATCCAATCCACTGAAGGGCTAAACAGAGCAAAACGGCAGAGAAGGACTTCACATGCTGTTGTCAGTTTAAACATGGAGGAACCTATGTAGAAAGTGTGAGAAAGAAATTAATTCTGTGAATAACCACTGAGCTTGGAAGAGGCTCTCAAGCCCCAGGTGAGACCTGTAATCAACCCTAGCTGATGCCCTGATTTCAGCCTGCTGAGACCTACATAGAGAACCCAGCTTAGTTGCAATGGACTGTGGCTTGTGGAACTATGAGACAATAAATGTGTATTATTTTATGCTGCTAATTTTGTGGTATGCATTACTCAGTAATGAAAACTACCTAACACAGTCCCCTCAACATCTATGGGAGGCATAGAGTTCCCTGCCACACGCTTTGGCCAAAGAAATGTGGACAGAAATGGCAATTATAGGCATAGACCTGAAGAGTAGCAGGTGTCTCTTCTTGCTCTTTGGGGGAGGGGGGGGCTTCTGTCCTCTGCCCCTGGGTCCTGAATGCAATACACAGAGCAGAGCCACACCAGATAACCTGCAGACCCAGAAGCGTGAGAATAAATGCATATTTATATGCCATTAAGTTGGGGTGACTTGTTACACAGCATTACTGTGGAAATAGCTAACTAATACATGACACTTTCCAAGCCAAAGCCTGGGTCAGAGTGATACACTTCTCTGAAGGTCTACAACTATGTGTGAGACACTAGAGTTGAAGACCAGAGATCATTACCAAACAGACTCAAAACCAAGAAACTGACAAGAGAGCAAAAATAAACCTATAGAAGTGTGTTCTGAACCAGCTCTGCTGAATGCCACATACTGAAAACATGTGAATGTTTACACAAATTAACCGCATTATAAATGCCTAAGAAATTTTACTTTTTTAAGGCACCAAATGACACAGGTCATGCATTAACAATCTATACAAAGTTGAGTCCTTCTGTGATCTGTCTACCAATTCAGTAAGTAAGTCAGTTA
The DNA here is from genome assembly GCF_002201575.2 of Neomonachus schauinslandi. Classification (NCBI taxonomy): domain Eukaryota; kingdom Metazoa; phylum Chordata; class Mammalia; order Carnivora; family Phocidae; genus Neomonachus; species Neomonachus schauinslandi. The sequence continues at coordinate 122,084,541 of NC_058419.1, forward strand.
ATTCTGGGCCTGACATCAGCCCATTAGCTCAGATTGATTCCATTTTGCACTTGGAAAATCTACATCTTCTTCAGAACATCAAGCCTTAGGAAAACTGTTTCATGTCTTTAATCCCCAAAATGCAAGAACAGCTCAGACAACGAGAAAATAATTAACCAATCAATTTGGTTGATGGGGTATCGTAAACACATGCACATTAACACCCTGTTTTAAGGTTTTATTCTATGACTAAAGTTTAATTCTTGTTGCCAAACCCTAAGTATTTGATCTCTCAAATAACGGAAAGTTGTATTATATTATATATTGTTAGGAATGATTTTAATTAGTCCAGGGCCCTATTCCTTTTATATTCAAACATGCATCAAAACTATCTTAGGTCTGTGTTATCCACACACACACACAAAATATATATATATATATATGTATATATATATATATAATATATATATATATACATATATATATATATAGTAATTTTTGTTTTGTGGCTCTGCTACCTTTATTCCTAGAGCTAGCTAAGTTTGCATTTTGATTTTTTATTACTAAAAATTTACCTTTCCGAATACACCAAAATATCACTGGGGATGTGGAACCCGGATAAAGTTTAGAATCTGTTGTTCTAGGATTATCTCATGAGATGTTCAGTTTATTTCCAAGTAGCCGAAAGAAAAGAAGTTGTCCTCTAAAGGGGTAAGGGGATCCAGATGACACAAAATCAGTCATTTAGTTGAGATTTTTAGGTTAATGAGAAATTAAGTAAATGTGCTGGGTATATAAATTTAGATTATTATGATTCTTACGGAATCATTACTTGTAAGAGAGCCATTTTTAGTAGGTAATCTGGATGACTCTGAATGTAGCTGAGCTGATGTGGGTCTCAAGTGATCTGCACCTTCTGGGTGCCCCAGATGAGGAGACAGTCCAAAAACGTGTGCTTCTTTGAAAGATCATGTTAGCACCCTGGTCTATTAAGAATTTTTCCAATGCAGAACTTATTGGGTCATACAGAGGAGGGATATGAAAATATATACAACTCCGGAGATAAATATTATCACAGCGATTTATGCAGTTGATCTTGAAACACTGAAATGTTTATGTTCTGCTCATGGACGATAATGTGCAATTTTAAAATATGGTAACACAATGGTGTTTGAAGACTGACACAGTGGTGATAATTTTTGAAGCTTGGGGATGAGTTCACGGAGGGTTCCATATTATCATCTCCACTTTTGTGTTTGTTTGAAATTTCCCACCATGCGTTGTTTTGTTTTGTTTTTAGTTATGGTTAGCAACTGCAATGCACTCTTTCTATCCTGTCTCCCCATTTGGAAGAGCATAGATAAGAGTGGATTTTAATATTTAAAATTTCATCTGTGTCTCTCTCATGAAACATGAGGACATTATTGTATTGTAAGCTTTCATTCCAAATTGCTGAGGCTTCAATGGGTGGATTGAAAGCATGTTCCTTTCAGCATAAACACGGTGCAATCCCATGCATATTATAAATAGATGGTCTTTACCAATACCACATGTAATATAAAAATGCAAAATGCACAGAGTCTGTTCTAGAAGTTCACGTCTTATTTTAGCGTTTGATGAAGATGTGTTGCTTTTGTAACACCTATGGTACCGGCAGCTAAAATGAACCACAAAGTAGTCAGACAACTGAGTTTCATGTTGGAAAGAGCTCTCTATTTCTCTGCCAAGATAAAAAAAAATCTAGGGCAATGTGATTAACTCTCTCCATTGGCAAATCCACACTTTATGGTTGAGGAAAATACTCATCGACCAAATAGGAAATGGTTTAGAGTACAATTTCAGTTTCCATTTGTCCTTAGAAACTACAATTAAAACAGTAGGAAAGAGATACCAAAACAGGTCTTAATATGGTGCTGCTGAAAACATTTCCTAATTGGGTAATGGTCTCTTATCAGGATAATTAAAATGTGTTCTATAAAATAATCGTGTTTAATCACAATGATGCCTTACACTTCAGCTACCACTGTCTTCACCATCCTGCCTTCTCAGGCACTAGAATTACTCATATTATAGAGATTGAATTCTTTTATGTTTGAAATCCTTGAAATTCGTGATTTGGAGTATTATTCATGGGCTGGGTCAAATCCTTTCCCTTTCATAAATGCTACTTTCTGTGGTCGTGTTGCAAAAAGGAGAAATGAGAACGCTAGCCAAGGGTAAGGTTAGTCTGGAGAAACAACAGAAATACAGAAGAGGCAGAAGAGGACGGGGCTAGCTCCATGCCATCACAGAATGTTTCAAAATGGATGGGCGATGCTAATTACCTATGGTATTCACAGAGTGAGCATTTACGTAGCTGCCTGGGCTTCAGTAGAAAAGAGTTTTGTCACTGCCATTAATTTCTCGAAAGGGCACCATGCCATCTAGCTGTTAGGGACACTGCTCATGGCCAGATCTCATCAGAAGATAATCCAAGAGCACTGTCATTTCCCAGAATGAATGCTTGCCTCCATCCAGAGTGATCTCTTGTATTTCACGAAAACTTGTGTGAAGCAGAGAAGCAGAGAGACCATCTTCTGCAGAGAAATATGTATTTTTAAAGCTTGGTAAGTGATGAGCTGACACTCGATGCTGCTTGGTTTTGACACACAAGACAGTGAGGGGTGAAGCTCTTAAATTCTGGCTTCTCTGCCTGCCCTGGAGCTAGACAGTGGTTTGGACAGAAGCATTAATCAAACGCTTTCCTGTGCATTATCTAAGATTGTTGCATATGGAGTCTTACTGGGTAATTGCCACACCGTGACCAATGGCATGCTGGATCCCCAACCTCTAATTTATCATCTTGAAAGAGCACGGGACCACAGACAGAAGTGGGGATGATGAAGCTTCCATCCTGCACATCAATCTCTGTGTAGCCTTCCACCTCCTTCTGCCACTGTTAACATATAACTCGTGGCCTCACCTTGCTTGGTGGTTCTAATTGTCACCGTTGTGAATATAAACAACTAACCATGAGAAGAACCATTTATAGTCCTGGAGAGTCTCTAACAATGCCTTGCTGGGACAGAAATTACACAACGTGGTTTTCAATATTTCCCTAATGTGAGATGCCCTTTAAATTGCCATGGAAGATAATGGCAGTATGTAATTTTTTTTTAGCACCAGAAGTCACTAAACATTACTGGCGTGGGGGAAAAAAAAAGGGCAAACTTAATTCAAATGATAAAAGGTCGAAAGATGGTTTACTTGCATTGAAAAGCTAACAGCAGGATGCAGATAAACATTAGTGTTCTTATTATCCTTTTTTACTTAAAATACATTGTCCCCAAATTTTAACATACAATTAAACAGGACTGAACATTTTAAACACACTTAAAATGGCATTAAAATGTAGGGTTTGTTGTTAAAGCAAAAGAATTGAGCTTGCAGAACGGTTACTGAATCTCTGTGTGATGTAAGATATTCGAAGTGGTATTTACCTCCCTCATTCCCACTCTGGAAAGGTTAGCAGATGTGTGTATTTCTGAAGATACAGTCAATCTAAACATTCACTTCTGTTGTTTCTTTCTTTCGTTTTAAACTGGCCCAAAACCATCATTTTCCTCTCCTCCAACTACTTAAAATATCTTTCTATAAGCCTGATTAAGCCTCAATTATTGCAGTGTCCAAAATGCCACAGGATTGCTTAGCATAAACAGCAATGAAGTATTTTGCCCAATTTAATAACTATTCGTTTGCAGGAACAGGGCGGTAACAGGAGGTCTGCAAGATGAGGGGAGTGTGCTCGTTCTGTCATGACAACATGCAGCTCTCACTCACTAAAGCAACAAAAGAGTATCTTGTGGTCACCGTGCGTGCCCACCAAGGGTCATCTGGGGCTCTGTCACCTGTCAGCTTCACTCGGACCCCAGGCTGGGGGAGCAGCCTCTACCTGGGATGTTGATAACGTGCTGGGGGATTTGTATACTGGCTAATGCTCTAGCCCCGGAGTAAGAGGTGACATTTCTACTCACGATCCGCCAACAGCCAGAAGTGCCCTCTTACTACGTGTCTGGACACTGGAGCGAGCCGGACCTCTGTAGCAAATCCAAGGATGAGACGGTGCATAATGGTGAGCACACAAACACAAATCCAAGTGCCTTTTTCATCTTTGAATGCAATAAATCAACTATTTGAACTCTATTTTCATGATTGGCACACTCGGCTTGCTTCTTTCACTCTGGAAAGATCTCAAGTCTGTATGCTAGCTCACGGATTCAACACATGGCTTTTTTAAAAAAACATTTTATTTATCTATTTGAGAAAGAGAGAGAGAGCGCATAAACACAGGCAGAGGGAGAAGCAGGCTCCCCGTTGAGCAGGGAGCCCAATGCAGGACTCCATCCCAGGACCTGAGATCATGAGCTAAGCCAAAGGCAGATGCTTAATCGACTGAGCCACCCAGGCGCCCCAACACATGGCTTTAATTCACACACAGTGCTTCTGTGTGCTCTGCCAGGCAAACCAACGTAAGAAGCGCTATCACTGACTTCTCTATCCACCTAATTACACAATGTCACAATCTAACCAGTACTGTATATGGTGGTATGCGTTGTGCACTGCACAAATTTAGGAAGCAGTCTTCCCAATGCAGTGTGTTAATGTGACCCCTAGAGTTGCGCGGTACACACCATGAGCAGTAATACCTGGAGATCATGAAAATCTATCCATTTACTTATTATTTTTTAAGATTCTGTTTTTGGGGCACCTGGGTGGCTTAGTTGTTCGAGCGTCTGACTCTTCATCTCAGCTCAGGTCTTGATCTCAGGGTTGTGAGTTCGAGCCCCGCATTGGGCTCCTTGGTGGGCATGGGGCCTACTTAAAAAAAAAAAAAAAATTAAGGATTTTATTTTTAAGTAGTTTCTACACCCAATATGGGGCTCAAACTTAGCCTGAGATCAAGAGGCCCCTGCTCTACAGATTGAGCTAGCCAGGTGCCCCATTTTACTTATTTTCTTAACCAGGAGATCACTACATAAATCTAAGCCTAAAGCAACCTATTTATGTCCTGGTTCCATGTACCTCTTTCCTCCTCTGTAACAGAACCATTATAACATCTATTTGACAGATGCGGAGTGAAGATCAAGTAGATTAATGCACAGAAGTGCTTGGAGGCAAGCCGGGGATGCACGAGCCTAACTGAGCATGAGCCCCTATTCCATCCTCTCCCAGTGGGCCAGCTCTGGGACCAGTTCCTACCTCACCTGCAGTGCCAGACAAGGTGCTACAGAAACTTGTATGATCTCCGCTCTGGACACGATGGCTGGAAACAGGTCTCCCTGAGACCAGCTCTAACAGATGGTCTGTCTGATCCCCCCACTCTCTCTCAGCAGTTCCCGACCCAGGGTATCTCCCTTGTCTGATAAAACACCACACGAATCCTCTCCTGAATTATCTGCAACCCTGACTTCTCCCAACCTCTTCATACCACACTTGCTGCCTTCAACCTGAGAGGCAACAACTCTCAGATCTTCCTGCAGGAACTGAATGTGTTCCACCCTGACTTTTAAAGAAAAGCATCAGAAGCACGAATCGCAGGAGTTACGTGGTATTATTTCAGAGGGTGCAGAAACAAGTCGGCTTGAAGACATTACATTGTCTTTTGATCTTTTTCTAAGACTAAAATCTGATTAACAAAACTAAAGCACCACAGTCAGCAGAGTGCTTAACGTATGCACAGGAAATATGGGTTTAAGGATTTCAAAGGTTATAAAGTTTATAGGGATTTCAAAGACTATTTCATTTTTATTTTTTTGAAGATTTTTGTTTATTTATTTGAGAGAGAGAGTGAGAGCACAAGCTGGGGGAGGGGCAGAGGGAGAAGCAAACTCCTCGCCGAGCAGGAAGCCCGATGCGGGACTCGATCCCAGGACCCTGAGATCATGACCCGAGCCGAAGGCAGATGCTTAACCGACTGAGCCACCCAGGTGCCCCAACTGACTGCAATTCTTTTGGATAAATACCCAGAAGTGGGATTGCTGGATCATACGGTAATTCTATTTTTAATTTTTTGAGGACCCTCCGTATGGTTTTCCATAGTGGCCGCATCAGTTTGCATTTCCCCAATGCATGAAGGTTCTCTTTTCTCTACATCCTTCTCAACACTTGTGGCTTTTTTTTTTTTCTTTTTTAAGTAATGTTCACAACCCTTCAATCTTGAAAAGGAAGAGAGTCCCACAAAATGCAACAACACAGATCAACCAGAGGGACGTTATGTGACATGAATTAAGTCAGTCACAGAAGGACAAACACTGCAGGATTCCATTGACAGGAGGTATGTACAATAGTCAAACTTACAGAAGCAACACAGCAGCATGCTGGTGGCGAGGATCTGGGGGATAAGAAAGATGGGAAGCTGCACATCATCGGGTAGAAAGTGGCAGTTATGCAAGATGAATTCTGGAGGTCTGCTGTGCAGCCTAGTGCCTAAAGTTAACAGTATTGCATTGTACACTTAAAAGTCAAACAGGCTAGATCTCAGCTGAAGTGTTGGGACAACAATAAAATTGAAATAAAAATATAAAAGAACAACACTCACACACACAAGAATTAACGCACGGGGCTTCTACTGAAAGCAACACCAGTGAATCAGAAAAACCGTCTGCAATACAAAGAGCTTTCACAACACGTCACGCTCATCTAGTGTGACCAACCTACTGGATTAGCCAAGGTAACCAGTCTACCTGCTATGACACCATCAACCTCCAGATCTCAGTGGCTTAAGAGAGAAAAGTCTGGATCTTGGTCAGGTTGCAATCACCTGGTAACCAGGCAGCTCTCCGTGGTTGCCCCAGCTGGTGACGTGGCTCAGGGGTCCAGGCTCTTGTAACTGTACCGTGGCATCCTCATTCCTCAGGATCTTCTCTGAGTCCTTACCTGGATGTTCTGCGCTCAGCGGCCACAGCAAAGATGACATGCACGGAACTTTCTGGCCAGGCCCGAGTGTCTCATGGTCCCAACACGACAATAAGGGAAGACAGAAATGCGTCCCTGCCTCGTACCAACAGACATGAAACTGCCCACTTGCTGCAGGAGAAAGTTTCTGCCTCAAATGTAATTACAAAGAGGCCATGCCCACTGGGGAACACGCCCTATCTTTGTAAATACGGCACTTTACGTACTTAATTTTGCACCTTGTGCTCAATTTAGACAATATGCATTTTCATAGTCAACTCAAAGCACATAGTTATAAAAAATACAGTCACTGGAGATTTTGCCTTTAGGAAAACACCACCATAGACAATACAGTTTGTAACGTGAGACTCTCACATGAACCGTGAGGCCAGTTTTATATCCTAGACTTCAATACGAAAGTGATGGGTTGCACACTGGGTAAAGCAAACCCAGGCATTGTGCAATCCACCTCTAAAAAGATGTGATGTATTTGCCGCATAAGCCAAACAGCGCTATCCTGCAAACTCATTTAGAGCATTTGAACCTCATGAGTAGAACCCCAAGGATGACCAGGGCGCTAGAGTACCCCACTTAGACCCACTGGTGGTGTCCTGGAGGGAGCCTGGATTTAACGGGGACACTGACATCACACAGCACGTTCTTTGAGGGCTAACGAGCGCATAATGAGGCTTGAAGCCAGCTTGGAGCATCTACAAGTCACCACGCGTCATCCACACAGACCTCTCCCTAAGGACCCACATTAGCGTTTGTGCAGAAGTGCTGGGTCAAATGGGAACCCACGTGGGGCCCTCTGTGCCCGCACTCTTCCTCGTCCTTCTTACCGCTGCCGTGCTTGATTCTGACTTGGCTTCGGTCTTCCAAAGGAATCCCGTCTCAAGACCGGACGAGAGGGGCGCCTGGGTGGCTCAGTCGTTAAGCATCTGACTTCGGCTCAGGTCATGATTTCAGGTCCTGGGATCGAGCCCTGCATCGGGCTCCCTGCTCCGCGGGAAGCCTGCTTCTCCCTCTCCCACTCCCCCTGCTTGTGTTCCTTCTCTCGCTGTGTCTCTCTCTCTGTCAAATAAATAAATAAAATCTTTAAAAAAAATTAAAAAAAAAAAAAGACCAGACGAGAGATCAATGTTTTCTGTTTCTCAATTTCCACCCTGCAGACTTCTCTGCTGCAAATATCTCATGAGCACAAGAGGTGTTTCCCCCACGTACAGGGCCACTCGAGACTTTGATGTGCACGCAAAGGGAAAACATAGTAAATAGGTTTTGAGATAATGACGTGTTGCGTGCGATCCTAAAACACGTGAAAACACATTAAGATCCTATTCTACGACTGTATGGGTACACAGGTGTATGTGATCTTCAACCTTCAATGTTCATCTTGTTCCTTCTGATTTTAAAGGGAATTAAGGCATTTTTCACGTGCCCCCGAAAAGACCTGAGGCAGTGTGCACGTCCGATCAGATGGGAGGGGCTGTTTTATTTCCTGTCTGTCTCTACACTTCTGACCCCTCCCTGCGGCTTAGGGATGCAATCAGTATTTGTCCCATCGAAACCCATAGCCCCCATCACTTCACATAGTCAACCCTCCACATACTTGCTGCATCTAGTCACGCGAGAACACAAAGCACTACAACACATTTCGTCACCAAGGAAAATTTTATTTTACTTTTGCATGGACATCAGAACGGTGTTTTCAGAAACCTTAAGCAGGTGCGTCACTTTACAGACGGCATCTTTCAGACGTGGACCAAGTCCTTTCCCTCCATCTTTTCTCCCCTCTCCCCTGTACGTCCTCCAGGACAATCCGAAGTCTGTTTCTTTTCTCGAATCCTTCACGATGCAGGCTGCGATTCTGCTTTTCACGCAGGGTTACTGACCTTGGGAAATGAGGTCTGTCCATAGTTCCTGTTTGCTTAGCGTGTTAGCTAGGACATGCTACGAATAGAAAGCCTTCTTTCTTTTAAAAGAATCTGTTTAAAGCTCCAAAACCCAGTAAGGTTTAGACGTACAACTCAAGAGGTAATACCAGTGAGATGTTTTGAAAACGAGTAGCCTCGTACAGACTCATAAAAACAAAACAAACTAGGTCATAAAGAAGGCTTGCTAGGTGTCTGCTGAAAAAAGAATTCAAATGTCCTGCTGTGGACCCCAAGCAAAACTTTCAGATGGCAAGTGGGTTGAAACCTAAGAATTATGCTTATCATGAATAAATTTGATTTTCCAATACCCTGATTCATAACAGTCATAAGTTATTTTGAGGCAAATAGTTTTTTTTTTAAAGATTTTATTTGCTTATTTGAGAGAAAGAGAGAACACAGAAGCAGGGGGAGCGGCAGAGGGAGAGGGAGAAGCAGGCTCTCCGTTGAGCAGGGGGCCCGATACGGGACTCAATCCCAGGACCCTGAGATCATGACCTGAGCCAAAGGCAGACGCTTAACCATGTGAGCCACCCAGGCGCCCCTTAAGGCAAATACTTTAAAGCTGATTTTATTTCTAGAGGTATATGTCCTTCATTGGCTGCTAACATTCAGTACAGACTGAACAACTCTACACATACATACGTATTCACATATTCTATAAAAGTGCTTCCTTTCACTTAATCCTCCAACACATATCCCCACCCCCTGAAGTGTTGTCTAGAAGAGTCCACTTGCATTGAGTGTGTTAAACTTTGAGTAAACATGATCAGCGTAATACCGAAGTTTGTAATAGTGGTTTTAAATAGTTTCTGCATAGTAATACCAGCAATAACCCCACCCCGTTATTAACAAGCTAGTACAGTAGTTAGCAAAGGTTCCTAAAGCAACAGGACAGATTCTCAGCCATTTCTGGAGTTAGAAATCCACATGAAAAATAAGAAACCCGTTTGCTCGCCAACTTTCAACCTTTCCCGGGGAGGGGAGAAAAAAACATCACTTGTAGGTTGTAAGAAAAGAAAGATGTAAAATGCGAAATCACGGATCTCAAGAGGAAATGCAGTAATATTACTGGATCTTGGAAGTTCTTCCCGGGGTGGGGAACACGTGGAGAGACGTGTGGCCCATGGTCAGGGTGTCTGAGAGCACACATTCTCTCCACAGGGCCACGCGGGGTCCAGGCTTTGCATCGATCTGCCGTCTCCTGGAACGGAGCAAACACCGGGCCAAGAGGGAATGCTCAGACATGTGCACTAAAGAGACAAATGGATAAGCACGGGAACAGCAGGTCCTCTCCACTGACCCGAAAAGGAATCCACACGATACCGTTGGCAGATGTCTAGAGTCTGATCAAGTGACATGAGCATCCTCTACTCAGGTGCATCCTCTCCTCCGTGGGGGCTGGTGGTGCAGACTCAGGACCTTCCTCCTACAGATCCACTGCCCACCGCCTCCTACGTGGCCTGCTGATGCCCTGCCCCTCAATTACTGATGTCGGAAGAAGCAGGATTAAAGCGAAATTGTACATCTCATCGAGGACGGAAGGCACAGGTATTTGTTAGCCACACAATACAAGTGTAAAAAACAAAGGTCCCTATATGAACTACTGTGGTCTCATCAGTAAATTCTGCAAGAACGAAAGGTATCATGATATTGTGCAAGGGTCATGGACTGCTTACGAGTTCTCCCCGCCGAGTAACACACTTTCCGGGCCAATAATTCTGCACTGCATTGGGAGGGATTCCTCATGCTATACTATCCCCGAGGTAGCCTTTATCTGGGAACTTCCATTCACCAAAGAAACAGTAAAACCCAAATATAACACTATAAAGTATGCAACGGAAATCCATTCAGGACAGATTGTCTTGGGATTATGGTTCCCGAAGGATTTCACAAAAAAGTCTGCTGCAAGAGAAAAGTCTTATCTGTGAACCTCTCTTGCTTTTACCTAAATAGTGTGAAGCTTCTAGTTTTATAGTTCAAATATCTCTGAATTCCCGAGGAAAGAAAGAAACTGTGTATCTGTAAGTATATCTATCATGCATAGTTTTTAATATGTGCTCTAAATAACACCGATAATAACTGCCTTCCAAATCAAATTGCAATTGAGCATCATCTATTATTGGTGAAGAAGATGGTCCTTTACTCATTCTAAGTTGCATATATTAAGATTCAGTAAGTGCTGTTTAAATGCTATTCCGTTGTTTATTGGTGTGCCAGGGAAATCATGGCGGCCGATGCACCATAAGGCATCGTGGAATAACGGCACCTTATGCCATGGGTCCACTCATTTGCAGAGGAGTCAGCACGATACCTTCTGCTCCTCCCCACCCACCCGACCCCCCACACTTACAGGACTCTAAGAATTTTGGCCATGGAACCCCATGTCTGGCATTTATCCCTGTGTATACCATAGACTTTGCTTTCCCCCTGGGGTAACCGGGGGGCTCTTGACGGAGCCTTTGGGCAGTAAGATGGAGAGAGGCTCCCAGTCCGAGGTGCCGACAGGGCTGGCTCTCCGCAGGGCCGCCGCCCTGTGTGTGCACAAGGCCGGAGGTGCAGCGGGTGCCGGGCCTCTGTCCCCGGACGTGCACCTAGCGGCTCGCCCTCCTGGCCTGTTCCTCCCGGTCACACTGGCAGGACAGCCCGGAAGACGAGCAGCACATCTGAAGCCATGGCTTCCAGAGAATGTTGCCCAGTGACAGCTGATTGGGGACCTCCTGCAGGGTCTCGGCGTGGCGGTCTGCGGCCCGCCGCATGACGTCGACGATCTCCTGGAAGCGGGGCTCGGTCGTCGGCGATATCGGGTTTCTCTCCCTGGGGTCTCTGGAAATATCGAAGAGCAGCGGCGGGTGATGCTGGTTCACAAACTGCCCATGGCATAAACACAAGTGTGTGGAAAAGCACCCGTTGGCGCCCTCGGGGCTGAACTTGGGCGTGAAGAAGAAGGCCTTCCAGACGGACGTGCCTGTGGTTTACAAGGGCACAGGTTGGCGTGGGGTGGGAAGCGCCCTGAGCCTCACCGCAGCAGGGAGCAAGCACAGACACTACGCGGCCGTGTGCTTCCGGAATGCGGGGCACCGGACGGGTGTCTCGTCCTTCCCGCTCCGAAGAAGAACACCATAGCCCCAAAAAACAGCAAGAGCATGCATTAAGCTGTAACGGCCAAAGAAGAAACGGTAAGACGGACAGAATGACGGCTTCTATGAGGCAAATTTACACAAGGTCACCATGGCGTTTTCTTCTTATGCACAAAAATCTCTCTATTTCCTCCCATCTCCTTCTTCCTCCTCTTCCCCAACCCCCAATGTCCGAGGCAATGCTGTGCAGGCAAGAGAAGAAAAAGCCTATGAATTGTCTGCTCAGAGAAAACTCAGCCAGGATGGTCGTTTGGGTCTCATGGACTTTACAGCTTGGAACCACAGGGCAGACATTCGATAAACACACACACACACACCCACACACACACACAGACAAATAGATTATTTTTGTTTGTCTCTCTACCACCCAGCTCTACCACCTAGCTCTAGCATTTCCTGCTCTCCAACCTTTTCAACCTGTGGCCTCTATTTCCGTTTAAAATTAAGAGGATCTGGGGCGCCTGTGTGGCTCAGTCAGTTAAGCGTCTGCCTTCGGCTCAGGTCATGATCCCGGGGTCCTGGGATCGAGCCCCGCATCGGGCTCCCTGCTCGGCGGGAAGCCTGCTTCTCCCTCTCCCACTTCCCCTGCTTGTGTTCCCTCTCTCGCTGTGTCTCTCTCTGTCAAATAAATAAATAAAATCTTTAAAAAAATAAAAATAAAATAAAATAAAATTAAGAGGATCTTCCGGAAGAGGGAGGAGGCTCCCTGCTGACATGTACAGAAGAGATGCGAAAAGCACACGCACACACACACATGCACACACACGGCCATCACACACAATCTTAAACACGCGAAGACCTCGGTGAACATTTTATTTTCTCTGCTCTGAGAAAGCCTGAAAGCAGCAAATCAAGAATTAAATGAGCCTGCTAGCGAGGATGGGGAGGGACCGCAAATGGGCAGCAGAAGGGAATGTTCTCAGATTAGATTGGGGCTGGGTGTGCACAGCTCCACACATTTGCTAAAAATTGTGGAATTGGAATTTTAGGGTGCATAAGTTATTTCTTAGTAAAGCTGTTAAAAATGCCAAATTAGGAGAATTCATTGACCCCAGAGTAGGATGGTTACATCATTTAAAAATTAAGTTTTTTGTTTTTGTGTTTTAATGCCTGTGCGGGGCTTGAACACATGAACCTGAGTTCAAGAGTCAGCGGAAATCAAGCGTCAGATGCTTAGCCAACAGAGGCACCCAGGCGCCCCTAAAAATTAAGTTCTTTGAACATCAAGTCTGTGTTCCGTTATACTCCCCAAGTATTAAAATTTTCAGGAAAAACCTGCTTTACAAAAAATTGTTATCAAAAAACGGATTCCCTGTTTATTCCAGAATGTTCTGAGTCTGTGACGGGCTGAGTGCTCATCAAACAGCCTCTGAGAGAGCTCAGCAAGTGGCTTCCTTCGTGAAAAAAGTGGCAGCTAGCGAAAGAATTAGCAGCTACTGACCTACTGCAATCAGATGCAGAACGAGAATGTCCTCCTTTGCGTTTTCCTTACAGCGCTTTTAATGTAAAGCCCTGAAGACCTTCCCACTGTGTGGCATCCCATATGCATTTATTAATCCACTTCCACAATCTGCATATATTCTGGTGCATATTTAGTGACCAACCAAGGCCAATACAAAATAAACCAACGGAAGCAACTAACTGTAGTGGGCATCCGCGTTGTGTCCGAGCAGCCCCTGACCTCAGATGAGGTGCTCAGCACACCTGCCTTTTAACGATGAAGTCAGGCAGACATGCCAGGCTGCAGACACCGTTCCGAGCACCCTCTCCAGCAGAGTTTTTCAAAAGCACATGGCTTTCCTGAACGTTCTCTCCATCCACTCCTCTTTTCCCCGTGTCCTCACAAGTATGACCGATTTCCTTTAGGGCTCTTTCCGGCTACCCACTGAGAACGCATCCCCGGTCAGGGTCATGAGGGCCAAGGCTGTTACAGACAGATGCGTGCGGGAATCCCCTCGGGCAGCTGCCGATCCAGAGGGCGTTTCCAACCTGACATTCGAGTCAAGTCTCGGTGTGTTTAAAACCCCCAGAGAATGCAGGCTCCCGAACAAATTCATTTTAAGGGTCCGTGCTCCCCACTTGCTTTTGAAAGCCATGCACACAGAGTCCCATGATTACCGCCTTAGCTCAGGCCTGCCCAGATGTGAACTGCAGAACTGACTTAAAGGCTGGGCAGGAAATCTCCAGCATCCTCACCCGGGAGCAGCAGGGGATCGCTACCCAGCCCGGACAAGTGTACAATGAAGAATTCATTTTTCTGATTCTTTGCTTGTTCGGTATGCTCTATGTGGTATGTGCCTTTTTATTTTCTGATCTGAAATTTCAACATTTTTGCAAAAAGATTGCTTATTCTCTGTGCTATTTCTTTGGACCATTTTGGATTTGCTCCACTTAGAGCAATGGGAATACATTTTATTGCACGTAGGCTCACAAGACACGGACCCCGTTCCATTCATTATTCACCAGGAACCCAGGAATCCACATCTTCAGAGCTGCCATTTCAAAGGAAAATACTACATCCCAGGTGTGTGATAAAATAGGAAGGATCTGGTCACCTTATAATGCTAACAGCTATATTCCGTCCTATCTCCCAAAATTATTTTGATAACATATTTCATCCTACATTTCTCCATATACTAGAAAAATGTTTTCTTTTAAATACATTTTTTCTCTTGTTAAAATTCCACTGTACTCTAAAGAAAGACTGTTCTTCTCACCTCTGCAGAGCCTCCTTGAAAACAGAACGTGTTTCCTGTTTCCGTGGCTCATGTCGTATGATCAGCTTGAACCCCGGCTGTGACGGACAGCGTGGGTTCTACTCTCAGCCCCACTGTGTCCCAGCTGTATGATGCTGGGCACGGCTGTGACCCTCTCTGTGTCCCACTCTCCCCTTCCGTGAAGTCAGCATAATCACAGTCCCTGCCTCGTGACATTGCTTTGAGGGCCCTCAAAACCCCGCTGCTACCCAGAGGGGGTGCACAGTGAAGACCACGTACGAGTGAGCTGTGAACATAAAGCATCCGTCCAAGCAAGACACGCAGTGGATTCCCTCTGCTCTTAAATCCCTTCACTGTCATACACGTCTTAAGACACTCCCCACCCCCCGAAGGATTCCTAAAGAGCATGGACAATTAAATGTAAGTGGCTTCAGCACACTGATTCTTAATTCATCACTCGGACCCAGGCTTCCCATGATGAATGCCATCGGACTGCTAGGCCTGGCAAGATGTACTTTGGATGCTTGGAGGACTCCGTGCATATATCATACAAGGCACACACAGACACTGTGGGTTTTCCGTCTGGCAGGGTTTCCTGCTACACTGCCATCTTGAAGTTCTTCAAGAACCGTTTCAATAACGCTTTGTTTTTGCACCGCGGGGGGCCCACACCCAAGGGACCCCAGGAGTGCCCCCTCAGGAATGCGGACGCCATCTACTGATGTCTGCAAATCCGTCCCACGACCCCCAAGCCCACAGTGACCTCCCTGCTTCCAAGATACACCTCAAACAGCACACCGTCTGCTCCCCTATCCTCAGCTAGCCCCCCTACACCAACGCCCCCGTTCCCTTCTTAGATCCAGAAATGTTACATCAGGGGTCCCACCTGGAGCCGCCTGGGGGCACCAGCATCTTCTAACTCAGTACGCACTCACCGTGGACCCACACCTCGTTCTTCTTGACCCCCCAGGCTCAATCCCACCTGTTCACCTTAGCCCAGACCCTGAACGGTCCAGCACTGAGCCAGTGGATTACAGGTCCGACTGCTTCCTGGCTGGAACCCCATATGAGAACAGTAGCACAAATGAGGACGCAGCTAAGGGCTCTAGCTAAGAGCATCTGCCTCAAATCCAGGCAGGATTTCCAGCAATCCTAGCTCCCCCAACTGATGGCTGATTGTCAGAACAAAAAACACTCCCTTTGACTAACTCTCTGCTGTAGAAACAAACCAATCATTGGGGAAGAGAAATATCAACCCCAGTACAAAATGGGTACACGATGCATGCTAAACGCCCTGCCTCTTGCTCTTTGCCTCTGTATGTTGAAATCCCCCATCGTTCAAGGCTCTCCAACAATCGCCGTGGGCCTGTCCGAATCCCAGTGGGACTTTATCAGGGTCTCTGTCTGCTCACCCGTTCTCACTACACATTCGCTGTCTGTGGACTCACTCCATTTCCTTCACTCTCTGAAAATGAAGAAGGAGGAGGAGGAAAAAGAGGAGGAGGGAAGGAGAAGAGAAGAAGAAGGAGGAGAAGGAGAAGAAGAAGAAGTAGTTCCCATTCATGGAGGGCCAGACTCAAAGCACACGGCGTGGCCACAAATCCAACTTTGCCAACGACTCTGTTATAACATGTATGCCAATTACGCAGCTTCCCACACCTGTGTCTCCCCATCTATAAATGAGAGAAATACCTGTGCGAGACACTATTACCTGTCCTCTGAGCCTTCCGCACTCAGCAGGGGTTACCTGGACACACAGACACCCATAATGAAGACGCCACTTCCCCACCTCCTTTGAAGCTAGGTGTGGACAGGTGAGCACCTTCTGGCCTGTAGGATTTACTTGGGAGGGTCTGCATATCTTCCTTGGGAGAAAACTGACCTGCACTCTTTTCCTCTCATCATTCCCACCCATTTCTCCATCCTGCTGCCCCTCGGTGGACACTACCATCATTCACTCATCACACTCAGGAAGCTGCTCCACCCTCCAGATGGTGGGGGGGGAGCCTGGAGTCTGCAACTCGAGACTGCGTAGACCATCCACCTCTACGTGTCACTCATGAGATGGACAAGGGAATCCCCCCCCCACCCCGATGTACACTACAGTTCCTTTGTGTTTTCCTGTTACAGACGAACCTGACACTAATGTAATCAAAACCCCTCTAAATTATAAGGATTAGACAGGTATCAGATGCAAAGTGTGCAGTAGGAATGTCTGATAGACCGTGGATAAGGAAGAGACGCCAAGGTTTATGGTTATCGAGTATGTTTTCAAAACACAGACAATGGCCACAAGAGAAAAAGGTGACAAATTTCAAGAATAAAAGATGAACAGAGGGCAGAGTATGTTACCACATACAACACAGTTTTGCATAGAAGATGCGAAGATAACAAAGACTTGTTAAATAGGACATGCCTTGGTTAGCAGTCCAATGTCCCTGTAGCAAACAGCAGGTCCCAGAGCACACAACAGCAAATCAGGAGGAAGCTCCACCATCAGCAGGCATCCTGAGAGAATGGGGATAGGCCCTGTGTCGAAGAGAGGAGATGTGCAAGCCAGTGTAGACAACCGATAAAATGGTAGAACCCAGTATGCAGGCTGAAAAGGGCAGAAGACAGGATGTCTGGTAAGATGAGAACAAGCCGCATTCTGAGCTTCGACCGAAGAAGGTGTCTGAACATTCAAAACACTGTCTTTTTTGGTATTTCAGAAAGAAAATCTAATTTTGATTCATTCTGTCTCTATAAGGAAGTAACTTTTCATTTCTTCCTTGAAGATTTTATTTTTAAGTAACACCTACACCCAACGTGTGGCTCGAACTCACAACCCCAAGATCAAGAGTCGCCAGCTCTACCCCCTGAGCCAGCCAGGCGCCCCAACGTTGTCACAAATTAACCAAAGTCACAGCTGACACTTTTTTCATCCATGATATTAATGAAATCTTAGGTCAGGCATATGAAAGCTTTAGTAGAAAAATGGATGTCTCTTTTAAAGATTTTATTTTTAAGCCATCGCTACACCCAGCGTGGGGCTTGAACTCACGACCCCGAGATCAAGAGTCAGGTGCTTCACGGACTGAGCCAGCCAGGCGCCCCTGGATGTCTATTTTAAAAACTGCCTAATACGGTCTAATATAAGAGAATACAAAGTGCCATAAGAAAATATATGTTTAATGGACTACATTGAAGAAAACGAAAAATCCATTTATGAGGGCTTTTTTTTTTTTTTTTTCCCATTGAAGGAAATGAACAGCCGGGAAGTGCAGCTCGTTCCTGAGAGCCTGAGCGCTAATGAGATAAAATAAATGAAATAGAAGTCTCACAGTTTCAGGGAAGCCTCCTCCATCCTCATACATCCCTTGCTCTCCCCGGGTTGCCACAGTGGATCCCGCTGTGTCATGGGACACCATCGGGCCCATACGGCCACAAGTGTGCGTAGGCGTGCTGTCCCTTCCCCCGGGCTCAGAAGGCACATACAGCAATGCGTGCGTGAATGCCTGCAAAGGCTGAGCTCACGGGGTGCGGCTTTTGGTGCAGGGATTCACACACCAAAAGGAAAGCCTGAGACCTAACGTATATCCCTCCAGTGGCTGCGGTCTATCTACCTGCCACACGCGTCACAGCAGAGGGCAAGAGCCGTCCTTCTCAAGGTTAGCTGAAGGACGAGCACATCCTTAGCAGGCCCTCGCTGCAAAATGCCACAGCCCATGTCACCATGGTGTCGGCCCTTGATATTTTATTTCTGACCCGTTAGATCCCAAGTCTGACGATCAGACAAGGGAAAGGCTTCCGGCGGAATGAGTCACGAAGACGAAAGCCAAGCATAGCCCTGCTATCCTGGTTAACCGTCGACCCATGAAGACATAAGCAGCTGTAAGTAGGATATTCTCTCTTCTTAGGTGTAGTTCAGAGGCAAAATTAATTTGTTAACTGTGTGGAAAATTTAGATGGTCCACAAAGCGAGCATTTTTCTTTCCTTAACCATGGTCATGCTGTCTTGATTTTAAACCTTACTTATCTCTTGCATAGGTATGGGAAACAGAAAGGAGTTAAAGAAATCTGCATATTCATTACAGAAATTCTAATAATAAACAAGATTACATAATCGAGAAAGAATAAACCTTCCTCATCCCCTATTTTGGAAAGTAGGCACCTTTTAAAAAGTTGGATATGAACACATTTCTTGAGAAGGAATTCTATTATCCTACAGCATTTTGTTCTGATTTTTTTTTTTTTTTTAGTCACAGATAAAAGTTTCCAGAAAACTTGAACTGAAAACGTAGCTGGATTTGTGAGGCCCTGTGGGTTCAGCAACAGGATAACCACATCCCGTGGATTTTTGTGTGACCAGCTCTGCTGGGGGCTTTCACACATTCACATGAACATTTATTTTATATGCTATAGTCAAAAGCTTGAAAATCGGTAACAGAATCCTACAGCCAAGTAGGTACCTGCTTTCTAAGATAAATTTTATCCATAAAACCAATTTGTCATTACACTGAATTTTTAATAGCACTGATTCATATGCCCAAACTTAAACCCAAGACTTATAATGCACATCGAACACTCCGTTTTAACTCAAAATTCCCATTTTAATGCAAGAAAACTTACGCATGTTCTAATAATGTGTTTGTAAGTTCTTTTCACAATGTAATGGGAGTAATGATACTCACTCATGATTAAATTATGTCATTCAACTTGCTGAGACAACTAAATTATAAAATTATGATAATTACGGATTTATTAAATTATAGAGAAAACATTGTATATAGCAGTTAAAAGGGATTCATGTTTCAAAAGGGTGGAATCAGAATTGTAGCTCCAAGTGTTTGGAAAATAAGTATTTAATAAGTCCGGAACACTCCGGCCTCCAACTAATCAGGACAAATGGTAACTGGACCTTAACATTTGCGGTCAGGTCTAACGTACCAGCACCAGTGACCTGCTGCTAAGCCAGCTCTCTCTGAGGGAGGAACAAAGCCCGGATTTGCTGTGTCCGCTGATTCCCGTGGGGTAAATATGCCCAGCATGGACTGACTTGAAGTTAGCCATGGTTTAACGGCACACGGGGAAGATTCTCGACCAAGCGGGAGCCGGCTCCAACACACCCCTACCTGCGACTAAATCCTGATCCTATATTTTCTTTTCTTTTTTCTTTTTTTAAGATTTTTTTTATTTATCTGAGAGAGGGAGGAAAAGGGAGGGGCAGGGGGGGGGGGGGGGGGAGACTAGAGGGAGAAGCAGATTCCCCGCTGAGCAGAGAGCCTGAGGCAGGACTCGATCCCAGGACTCTGGGATCACAACCTGAGCTGAAGGCAGACGCTTAACCAACTGAGCCACCTAGGTGCCCCTGTTTTCTTTTCTCTCCTTTTCCTCCCCTGTTTTCTTTTCTAATAACATATTGTGAGCTCAGGTGCAACCTCTTATCTTTAAGACTTATGGACAGTGTCCCAGCACCTAGCAGAGCGATCACCGGCAATCTCCTCCCAAAGTAGATCTGCGATGATCTCAGCCAACCTACCCAACTAGTACTACCCAAGTCCATATGGACGAGAGTCCACTTCCCCCACGCACCTCTGCATTCCCAGCATTTGACCCCGCTGGCCGTGCATCATGGTCTAGGTTGTAACCAGCCGCCCGGCAGGGCATTTGGTCTGTTTTGCTCACTGACAGACACTCATCCTAGTATGGAAGGTGCCCCATAGCAGGTGCTCAAAAATATTTGTAGAATAAATAAATAGATGCAGTACTGGATAGACACTCCCAAAGCCATGGGAGATCGTGGACAAACGCCGTTACTGAGTTTCAGATATAACGTCAAAGCCAAGTAAGAGATGGGTCATAAAAACCATGGTGTGTCATGACCTCTTAGCTGGATGGATGCCTCCAGCACTGAAATACCGCCCTGTCTCCTTTCCTGTTGCCGGTTCAAGGCAGCAGATGTTCAAGAATTGCGCAGGAGGAAATGTTACTTGGGTGTGTCTGAGAAGCAAATTTTAGCCCAGCTGCCTGTCACAATCTGGGTCTTGTTTTTCTCACGTACTCTTATTTTCTGTCTCTCTCTGTCCCTTTTGTCTTTCCTCCTCCACAGAGTGTGTTTCTCCAGCCCCTGGTCCAATATGTTCCTTCGGCTTTTCCGACTGAGGGTCATGGGGGGGGCGGGGGAGTGCTGGCTTTACAGAAATGCGGTTCCATGAGGTTCAGGACATGCTATCGCATTTCTTTAATCAGCCAAGAGTCACAGAAACTTCATTCTGTGCATTTACGGCTCCATGTAAACACAAGCAGGAAGGAGGACACCTCCCATTCATTGGAAGACTCACACCCGACTGTGTCGATTATTCTGAACAAGAAACCGTGTCCCTACGGATGTTTGGAATTACAGACACACTTACGAGATCAGTATAAAGAACGCTTCCTGGTCTAGAACCTTAAACTCATGCTTCTCTCATATTTATCTTCTGGAAAACATTGCAAGGAAGCCACCTGGGTTTAAAGTAGAAACTCTGAAGGGTAAACCTACTGCGATTTCTGTGGCTAATGGAAGGGTTGTGATTTTCCACTTTAAACAGAATCGTGAGGCTGCTCTTGAAACAAGCCCTTGGCGAACTAGCTGGGTGTGCAGGGTGGGAAGTGGGAGGTGTGGAAAACCAGCAGGAACATCATCCCGAGTTCAACAGTGAGCCCTCAGGTGGGAGGTCCGGCAGAGTATAGCCTCCCGGAGCAGGACCCAAAGCACAACACAGAAAAAGGGGAGTTTTCTTCCACCTCCGAAGATGAAACGGGAAGTCCCTCCTCGACATCTACCTGCCGCATGTACAAGCCTGGCAGGAACCGTTTTCCACACACTCTCACGTCTCTTCACGATCTGAACATCACTACAATTCTAAGTTTAAAGACACGGGGGAAAAAAAAAATCTAAAGCCTATATCCGCACCGAGGATTATCGCTCGGTTGCATTTGCTCCTTTATGCCTGGGACAGATACAACCCCAAACTGGTATCGGAAGACCCAAACGCCATCCTGATTCGGGTAGAGTGCATGGTGCAAAGAACACCCAGTCTGGGACGTACGAGGACCTCGAGGCATTTGAACTGAACATGAAAGGTCTGAATCTGGCTCAGGCCCCACCATGGCTGAGGCTTTGGAGAGAAAGTCACAGAAACATCTAAATGCCATTCTGCTTGACAGCACAAAGCTCCAGGAGGGCACAAAGCGCTAGAGAGAGGGCACAGGGGTGGTGTTTCAGGGGGGCACTGGACGGCAGGCGCTGCTAAGCTGCTAAGCACTCCCCAAAAGGCAAGAGAAGGAAAGTCCTTCCAGGCAGAGGATGCACAAACACAAGTCGTGTGCCCCCTAAAGAGGAACGTTGGTTTGGCTCCAAGTCACAGCGAGGAGGGACTTGTGCTATGGGCTTGAAGCTGGGCAGCCAGCCAGCAGGCCATGAAGGATGGGGACCACTGTGCCCCGGCTGCAACCTGGGGCTTCCTCTGCCTAGGAGGAAGAGCCACTCGCAAGTCAGGGCCAGGGTCCGCTGACGTCGTGCCTGGACTGCGGCAAGACCAGAAGGAACAAGACAAGTCACAGGAGGAGGAGCTCGAAGCGAAGCACCGTGACATGCGGACGCATCCCCCAGCCTTTACAGAGCAAAGCACTCTTGCCATCTCATCTCCTTGCACGGCCCCGATGGCGGACATACTAGAATCATGGAAAGGTCTGTTTTACTCACTATTCCGAGGGCTCCAGCGCACAGCGTTTAAGTAGAAGTTGCAGTAATGGAAGAGAAACTCATGATCGGAGAGTTGGGTCTTCCCTTGAAGCAGTGGCATGAGGTCACGTCCATCGATGATTCTGTAGGACAAATGTTAGACAGGCATCAGCTGGGGAACGGCCACATCGTCTTTGGGCTAAATCGCCCCAACCTTTGACTTGTCCTTCCAGCAAATGAGAGCATGAGAGAGTCACCTAGTTATAATCCAGCAACCAACACAAAGAACACTCACTGACGCGTTGGGCACCATATGCAACTTCGTGAGGCCAATTCTGCTCTTGCATGAACTCATTTAATCCTGCACCATGAATTGGGACCATTATCATCCCGTGGTGATGAGTTGAGGAGACATCAATCAGAAAGCGTACATGATTTACCCGAGGTCATGGGACTGGGACCAGCTCATGGGATGCAAACCCAGCTGATTATTGGGTATCGGTGCTCTCTACTGCTCTCCCTGCTGCTCATCCTAAACCCAACTTCTGCCTATTGCCTTGGCACAGAGGAAGCTTCACTCACAAAGTACATAGCTCTATGGAAAATAAGAACATCTAACAATTTAGGTGACAAAGAGGTAATATAGAGCATGGGCACAACTTGGGTTGGATAGACATCCGTGGAAGCACATATCTAAATCAGAATGAACTAATTTGTGAATAAATACTAATGACAATGATACTAAAAACCCTCTGGATGCATTGTTCCCAGATGCAAATATCTCTTCCAGGCCTGCATGTGTAAGTAGACGAAGGGGAACTTTCCAGACGGCAAACATTTGATAATATCCAATTGGTTATGAGCAAAAGCAGATTATTAGGCATTTAAAGAAAGGAAAAATGTACATTAAGAGCCACTAGACCAACGGAAGCCATAGATACCATCAGGCCCCATCATTAAAACTAGGGACACAGAGCAACTTTGAAGGAGTCAGATGGTCTCACCTGAGGATTATCTTCCTCTCATTAAAAACACGCCATCCCTATCATCCCTTATTATGAGGAATTTAGAAACTGGAAGGCAGAGTTGGCTATATAATTTGCGTTAGCATTCTTGAGAGGCCCCGCGTCCCTCAAGCTTTGTGTGTGGTTTATTTTGGTGCCCCTAAAACCCCCATCCTATAATTACAGCCCTGTTGCTTAGCACTTCTCTGGCCCCCACCCTTGTTATTAATCTCGAGTTCCACAGAAGCCTACAGACTGAAAATATCCTACTATTGTGAGCTAAAAATAAGAACAAAAGGCAGACTTGGCCCCCTTCCCAAGCCCCCGCTTCCGTTCGCCATGACAGGAGGAGGAGGAAGCAAGGTAGAGAGACGCTTCTATTGAGAAACGGTATGCTCTCTGAAATACTCTTTCTATCCCGAAATGGCAGTCATTGTGCTTTGGTTCTTTCAAATCCCTTTCGAGAAAGACTCAGTCCGTACTAATATGCAATCCTGAATAGGGTGGAAAGAAAGAAAGTGGTGCACTAGAGTGAGAAGGTGTAAGTATCTGAAGAGGAAAAGCCCCAAGCGGTGAAAAATGACCCAGAGGAGGGGACAGAGGGATGCAAAATGCACCCCCCCCAACCCCGGGACCTCTATCTCATGTGGAGAGCAGGCCTTTCCAGGACCATTCAAGATGGAGAACCCATCTTCATTCCCAGGACACGATCTCTACCTCTATTTCCTTGTGCTTTGGATGTAGACCTAGAGCTCTTTTTTTTTTTTTTAATATCTTACACCTAACGTGCTCATATTCTTAGAAGCGGGCAGTAAATCACACGGCCATGGAGAGCCACCATTGAAGAGAGCTACAGAAATAAAACCTGTCAAAAGGGGCTTGTTTCTGCCATGAAAAATGGAAAGGGACCCTACTCGAGCTCAACTTTTAAATGGTGTCTAAGCCATCAAAACACTTGGGATTGTTTTAAATCGCATGTGTGAGTCACAGTTAGCCGTGGCCATAATCCGGAAATAGCACATGACCCCTGACGTTGCCCGTATGGAAATGTTCCCATAACGTCACAGCCTGGGGCACCAGGGCCGAGGTTCTCTCAAAGTGACATGAAGCCAAATTCCACATTCCTCGGACGTGGTGTTGAATTTGGAGAGTGAGGTAGGAATATTCCCCATGGGCTCCTGTCCCACGACACGGTCATGATTTCAAGCATTCATTTCCAACCACTGTGCATTTCAGAATGTCAGGTCAAATTAAATACCGTGGGGATGACCTTCACATCATTGCAGAGAGCATGTTTTGGGAACGTGCCCGGGCTACAGTGACCCTCATTCCCCCGTGAATGTGCTGGCCTCTCTCTTAGCTCCGAACCAGTGAATCGTCTGCCCGAATGTCCTTGCCTCTGCCTGGCCGGCTCTCAGAAGGATTTGGGGATCATATGACTAGAGAAAGCTTTGGGGGTGAGGGGACAGAGAAGAGACAGTTTTGGGGGACTGACAAAGAGGTTAATTTGGGGCACAATGTTTATGAGCTACCTGTGCAATATTCAAAATAAAGTGATTTCTTCAATGTAGAAAGTTTATCTTTCATAAACTAAGGAAAATCCCAAGAAAACAGAAAGATATTTTCATAAAGGAAACCCCAAGTGACCAGAAAGTTATAACCTAAAAAACACCTCCCTTCCTACATATTAAACTCACTGCCTAACTTGAACATAAAGTAAGGTCAGTCATAAGTGGTGGTGCATACATGAAGAGTTTCACCTTTTATTCTGTAAAATGCAGAAGAATTAGTTTTATTTGTAGGACTCTACTGAAATACTCCTCTAGAGCTATCGGGCAGCAAAATTAAACAGGAGAATGAAGTCACTCCCCTTGTCTTCATTACACAAAACTGGTATCAAGCATTCAAGCACTGATTTCCTTTCTTAACTTGAAAAAAAAATCACATTTTAATTTTATTTTCTTTATGGGAGAGGAGACCTAAGTATTTCACCTTCTGTAAAATGTGATTCTCAAGGATGTTGGCACCCCCCTTTTCTTCCCGCCCAGCCGAATCATCTCTGGCCAGAATATGGATGGTTTCCAAAGGTTTAACCAATTAGGGCATGGTGCAATTCTTCATCACCAACATCTGTGGACGAGGAGCATCGTCATAGGCTTCCTCTGACAATATTCTATCTGCTTGCAAAGATGTGACTGATGGTAAGGTTTTTCATTTTTGGGAATTAATACATTTCATTATACATTCTTCTTATGTACATCCATGTTGCTTATGTTTAATATCACACAAAAAAAGGGTTGCCCTCCCTTTATTTCCAGAATCAGCTCATTTGGAGACACAGTGGGAACAATTTTTTCTGAACACGCCTGAGATAATGGCCACCAAAATTCTTTTGATAAACTGTGCCGCTGAACGCAAATGGATCAGTGAAGTTATGTGTGAAGGAAAAATTCACGGCAGGGAGGAATCTCATGCGGGCTCAGCACGGGGTCGAATGAAAGAATTATTCTCCCAGTAGCACTGAGACTCTGCTGAATGAGTATCTCTTATGTGTATCCCCGGAGTCCTGCTCTCTTGACGAAGTAGAAACCCTGCATGGAAGGGCTTCTCATCTCCCACCGAGCTCTGATTGGTTAGGAACGCCACCCACCAGACTCAAAATGGTTCTTAAGAATGACAAGGTTGTACCTGAAGGCTAGGGGTCTTTTGAATAGAAATCCTCCTGATCCCACAAAACACACAGAAAGATGTGAGGGCACCTCATTAAGTCCTCGTCAGACAGCTTGGGATTCGACCCTTCAAATGAGTTTATTCTCCTGAGAAATGTAAATTTAATACTGCTCATGCAAGAAATCAGTGAAGCTGACCTCCACCAATCTTTGTGGGGGAGAGTTAAGGTTATCTTCTGAAGAATAGATATTGTGAATCATTTGTAGATGGATATACATATGGGGATGTTGTCCAGATGCTTTCATTGAAAAGTTTTGATGATGTTAATACACCATAACAATATTTTCCATAAAAGAGCAATAGTGAGCCTGAATCTGTCAACCCCAGCACTACTAACATATTTGGCTGAATTATTCTTTGTTGTGGGAAGCTGTCTTGAGCTTTGTAGGATGTTAAGCAGCTTCCCTGGCATTGCGATGCCAGTAACACTGAGTTAAGACAATCAAAAATATCTCAAAGACATGGTCCATGGGCCCTGGGAGAAAGAGTCACCCCAGTCACCCCAGTGAGAATCACCAAGTTAGATGTTCCCAGTCTCGAGGGCAGGTATATGAGGATGTTTTCTGGACCTGGTTGGTAACACGATTTAGATCAGACATTTTGTGACTAATTTTATTTCCATGAAGGATGTGGACAACACAGTTCTGTTTCCTTCTCTGTGCGGTCTCCTGGATGACGGTAGCATTCTCTGGGGCCTTACAGCTCCACCCAGAGACAGCATCGTTGCATTGAGCTGGGTCAACACACATCAGTGAGATCCATGAAAAGCATCTTCTATATTGCAAAGGCGGTTCTTACCAATGTCTTGGCTCCCGCATGAAATATTTTGGGCCTGCCGAAGAGGGAGGCCGCTTCTTTCTTCAGTGGGCACATACAATGAAAACAGACTGACCTCCATGAGCCTCAGACTGGCGTGGGCAGGAGGCCGGAGCCACAAGATTTCCCTCAGCGGATTTTCCTCTTTGCCTCTGACCTTTCCCTTCCCTTGTCTTTCCCCGATTGCATCAAAGCCCATTTAAAGATACTGTGAAGGCAAAGGCAGTGCTGATTTTAAGATTATGAGCCATGAGAAAAGAAGGTCATTAGTGAAATGGCCTGAACACTCTGTGTGCACTACTTAAGGAGACACTAAGTGTTACTCCAAGGCTAAGAACAAGGGCCCATGAGTAGATGAGACAGAGCGTGAGATTTCTGGCTTCACATAAGGTAACACTTTTTATGACTTCCTGCTGTCATGTTTTCCGTCTGTCATTGAGGTAGCTAAGGACTAGTTTGACCAGAGTAAATCCTAAAAGTGCCCTTCAGCCCTCCCCCTTTAGGATTCTATGATCCCGGATGACCGTTGACCGTGGAAGAAGAAAGAACTGCGCTGATGTACTTCTTCCCTCTCAATGTGGCAGGAAACCCGACAATGGCCACCATTCATGCACTTACATGCTCTCCTGCTCTCAGTCTTCCCAGGGAGCCTGCAAGGTCAGTGCCGTGACCGAAGGCACGTTCCAGATGAGGAATCAAGGCCCACAAAGTGAAACACAGACCCAGCGGGGAAGCCAAATCAGAACCCAAGCAGGATCCCTGCTCTTAGGCACAGTACCAGACGCTCTTAGAGTGTGGCGCAGAGACCCACAGGGACCCCCAAGACCCTTCCACATGGCCCACACGGCCAATACTGTTTTCATGAGAATACCAAATGCTCTCTGCCTTCTGAGCTACGGCTCCTGCAGGAGCGCACAGTGCATTCTTCCAGTGGATTCACGGCGGGTGATGACATCATCACTGTCCGCGGATGCAAGGTGCACTTGGGCACCCGTGTGTGTTCAGAATTTTTTCAGGTTTAAGGTCTCCTACGATAAATGTTGACAGACATAAGCCACATATACAAAAGGTCTTTGGGTTCCTCAATGACAGAAGAAGTACATGGGTGTTGAGACTGCAAGGTTTGTGAAGGGCTGAGCTGTCCAATGTTGCCTAGTCTCTAGCATGTGTGTGTGTGTGTGTGCTGGCGGCGGGGGGGGGGGGGAGATACAACTACAGAACAAACTTCAAAACAATAAGGAAACAATAAACGATAAAACGAGCTTAAAAGCAATGGGAAATGAGCAAACCTATTCCGGACTCAGTGCTGGCTGAGCTGCGCTCTCCTCTCTATTTCCTGTTTCCTCTTCGTTCTGCTGGCAGCTGAATTGAAACAAGATTTGCAGCCCCGCCTGCATGACATTAGCCTGGCCTGCCACCAAACTAATGAAAACAATTAATCAGCATGGTTCACTAAAAACTCTTCAGATTGGTAATAACACTTAAGAAGAAACCATTGGCAATGTCATATGAAGTTGTATTTAAATTCAAGAGAAAGACGTTTCATTTAGAACTTGCTAAATGAAGACACACTGGGAGGGAGGGCCGTTAACGGGAGAACCAGCTGCCTTTCTTGCTGCCGCAGCAAAGAGCAGCTGAGTGGGACCCCAAGCAAAGGCAGGGGAGCCAAACATGGTGGGTCAAAGAGGTGGCTGCCCACCTGCCCTGTGACAGGCCCGTGGAAGGCACAGCCAGGACAGACAGGATCATGGGATGTTGAAAGTCAAAGACCCATGAGAGCCAACACAGACCCCGCACCTTGCCGCTGATTTCCCACTGGGAGAATGGGATTGACGGCTTTTCTGCGTCGTCGGCCCCATCAGTGAGCCCCCTAACTGGACGTGGATAACCAGTCCATCTGGAGATAACAATGCCGTCATGCAGGCAAACCAGAACACACTTGCCCCTGTGAGATCTGAATGACACAATACCAACTGCGTCTGAGTCACAGTACCTGTCCTTGGGCAGTGGAGATCCTGCGAGGTTGACCACCGTAGGAAATATGTCCATGTTGCTCGTTGGCTCGTCAATCTCTAGCCCAGCCTTTATCACCCCTGGCCACCGAAGAATGCCCGGAATCCGGATACCTCCTTCCCAGTTGTTTGCTTTCCCCCCTGGAAGACCAAAAAAAGAGGCAACAGGGAGACATATGTCTTTTCAAAGCTTGGTTTAAGGCTCATTTCAGTATACTCTTCCAAATGTTCAGCATGGGGCGGGTGATTTGGAAGAGCCAAGTGCTCTAATTATGTGGATTCAATAAAAATTTTGTGAGCAATACAGCATACATGGTGGTGAAAAAAAATATGACATGGTCCCTACTATGCACGACACAGGCCAGCATCGCCTAGTGGTCATGAGCTATGACTGTCATCGGGGAAACTCAACTCTCAGAGTAAGAAAGGACTCAAGTCAATGACTATGGAGTCACAAAGTTGAAATTCTATTTCTACTTTTGCCAGTGGTCATGGGCAAACCAATAGTACCCCAAAATGCCCATGTCTACATCCTCAAAACCTGGGGATGTGGTACCTTTCATGGCCAAAGTGCTTAGGATTGTGGATTATCTGAGTGGGTCTAGTGTGATCACAAGGGTCCTTATAAGGGGAGGAGGGAAGCAGGTATAGAGT
>NC_058419.1:122114174-122141428 GCF_002201575.2 Neomonachus schauinslandi
ATGACCCTGGGTTATCTGAGTGGGTCCAGCATGATCACAAGGGTCCTTATAAGGGGAGGAGGGAAGCAGGAGACTCAGAATCAGGGCAGAGAGAGAGGCTGGCTGATGCTATGCAGCGGGCCCTGAAGATGGAGGAAGGTGCCCCACACCAAGGAATACAGGTGCCTCTAGATGCTGGAAAAGGCACGGAAACACCTTCTCCCCTGGAGCCTTCACAGAGGCACACAGCTCTGTCAACACCTTGATTTTAGCGCAGGTGGACCCATTTTGGACACCTGCACTCCGGAACTATAAACTAATCAATCTGTGTTGTTCCGAGTGACCGAATTTGCGATAATTTTCAGGGCAGCCATAGGAAAAGAAAACGCCAGCATCCGTGCCTCACATCCCCAACACATCCGGTTGAGTATTAGGTAGAATTATCGCAAATGCCACGTCCAGTGTCTAGAACAGAAGTACAGCAGCACCCGATATGGCCCTTTCCGTCAATGCTAGTACTTTTTTTTTTTTTTAAGATTTTATTTATTTATTTGGCAGAGAGAGAGACAGCGAGAGAGGGAACACAAGCAGGGGGAGTGGGAGAGGCAGAAGCAGGCTTCCTGCAGAGCAGGGAGCCTGATGTGGGACTCGATCCCAGGACCCTGGGATCATGACCTGAGCCGAAGGCAGTCGCTTAACCGACTGAGCCACCCAGGCGCCCTCCGTCAATGCTAGTACTTTACTAGCAGGACAGCTCTTACCATTTCGTTGAGGGAATGAGCTTTGTCCATATGAGGTCACTTGACTCTAAGTACACAGAACAGCATAGGGGTTTGGGGAGAGCATGGTGTGGTCAGCTAGCTCCAGTGGGAGTGGCTCTGCAGACAAGATGCTCTCCAAGGCCTGCAATGGATGTGTCTGGAGGGACACAGACAGCGGCTTGCCACCACGGGGCTCAGAGAGCCCAGGGCTGCGTCCCCCCAGGCCATGCAGGAAGCACACAGACAGAGGTAAAACCAGAGGTTTCCCAGAAAGTCCTTCCCCACAGCTTTAAAATGCACTGAGCACAGCTGAACACCACAGGAATAATAACCATGGGATGTCAGGCTGGAAACAAGGGAGAGAATGGATGTTCAGCTCCTTGAAAATACCTTTTCAGACTTTAGAAAAAAGAATGAAATAAAGAGTGAGATGAAGAGAGTTGAAGGACAACGCAGATGCATAGCAAGGAGAGAAAGCATGAATACGAGGCATGGTTAACAAAGGATGCAAATGCCATCGAAACTTAAAAAATGGATTGCTGGAGACAGAGGTTCAAGGGATCTTGAAGCAAAGCTTCACTTTGTCATGCTGGTTTTTGATGATGGTACACTGATTTCTGACCATTGCAGAATGAACTGTAGCTCACGATTACAGCCTGAACTCCTCTTATAAACAAGATCTTAAAACTTCAGGCACTAAATGTTTTGTACGCACAGACATCAGGGAAAATTCACACATAAATTCATATTATAGTCTGCAGTTTCTAGAACGGCCTCCACGAGAAGTTAAAAGTATCGCACTAAATCTTTTCAACATGATCTTAAGGTAATTATCTGACAAATACTGTTACTCTTGCATCACAGATATCACATCAAAGAATAGGGAAGTTCAAACACTTTGCCATAATTTATTCAAGTTGTCAACAGGTGACTGAGCTACAGGAGGAATCACAACCTGTGAATTAGTCTGATTATCCTTCTGTGACATCAAGTACATAGAACTTTCACCTGCTTATTCGTATAGTAGATGAGGCTCACGGCATTTCACCTGCTTATCCTTCTACTCAGTCAAACTCAGAATGTGCACCTGTTTACCCTTTTTACCAGATCAAGATAATGGGATTTTCACCTGCTTATCCACACTCACAGAATTTAAATTTGCTTATCCTTCTACTAGACCAAGTTCATAGACTTTCATCTATGTATCCTTCTACTAGATCAAGCTTACAGAATTTAAACTTGCTTATCCATCTACTAGATCAAGCCCATAGACTTCCATCTGTTTATTCTTTGAGATCAATCTCACAGATTATGCACATGCGAATACTTCTACTAGACGAACCTCGTAATATTTTTAGCTGCTTGTCCTACTGGATCAAACTCACAGATTTTTCATGTTTTTCCTTCTGTAAGATTTAGCTCACAGGATATGCACATGCCTTCCTTTTACCACATAAGCCTCATAAAATTTTCACCTATTATTCTACTAGATTAAACTCATGGAATTTTTAAAAAAATCTATTCTACTAGATCAAACTCATAGACTTAACTCTTACTCTTCTTCAAGTTCAAACTCACAGAATACGTACCTGCTATCCTTCTTGATGAACCTCACAGGATTTTCATTTGTTTTTCCGTCTATGGGATTAAGCTCAGAGAACTTTCATGTGTTTATTCTTCAACGAGATCAATACATACAAGACTATCCTTCTAGATAAACCTCATATAATTTTCAGATGTTTATCCTTCTTTGGGATCAAGCTGATAGAATACGCACATGACTGTCCTACTAGATCAAGTTCGTAGAACTTCACTTAATTTAAGAACAACAAAGGAAGTTTGCTACATAACATAAAGATCTTGTTTAATTAATGGCTACAGTATATATTTATTGCCCCACTGGTTAACATAAATAAAGAAGAAGGTAGACCGAAATACCACAATAATGAAAAAGAATCCTTTAAAAATGTATCATCTAGGTGCAATGTGGCGTTGCAGATTGGATCCTGAAACGAAAAAGCACATTAGTGGAAAATATATAGTTCAGTTAAAGGTGATGTTCCATGGGCGCCTGGGTGGCTCAGTTGGTTAAGCGACTGCCTTCGGCTCAGGTCATGATCCTGGAGTCCCGGGATCGAGTCCCGCATCGGGCTCCCTGCTTGGCAGGGAGTCTGCTTCTCCCTCTGACCTTCCCCCCTCTCATGCTCTCTATCTCATTGTCTCTCAAATGAATAAATAAAATCTTTAAAAAAAAAAAAAAAAAGGTGATGTTCCAATGTTAATTTCTTGACAGGTAACAGTGGTTATGCAGAAGGTTAATGCTGGAGGAAGCTGGGTACAGGGAAAGCAGAAACTATCTTTAATATTTGTAATTCTGTCAATCTATACTGATTCCAAAGTAAAAACCATACTAAATACACAGAGATGATATATGTGTGTTCCCCAGTTGATTAAATACTTGCGTTCTCTAGATGACATCAGGGAAAACGATATGGATTGCTTCACGGGGTTTTATATGTACTGTTTTTTAAAAATGTTTTAAAGATTTTATTTATTTGAGAAAGAGAGAAAGTGGTGGAGAGCGGCAGAGGGAGAGGGACAAGCAGACTCCAGGCTGAGTGGGGAGCCCGACACGGAGCTCGATTCCACGACCCTGAGACCACGACCTGAGCCGAAGTCATTCGCTTAATTGACTGAGCCACCCAGGTGCCCTATATGTGCTGTTTCTAATGGCTAAATTTAACTGATCACGTACGATGTGATATGGACTATGATGTGCATTTCATTAACTAAATCCTTACATCTCCCTAACAAGGGCACTACTATGAGTCCCCATCTATAGAAGAAAAATATGATGGCCGAGAATATGCATTTCATCTCATTAAATCATTACACCTACCCCACAGTGGTGCTACCTTTACTGTCCAATTTATAGATGGAGGCTATCTATACATACACCTGAGGGGGCTGAGCAAAATTACGTACTGAAGGTCACTGATCTAGTGAGCTAGAGCGCAGATACAAAGCTTTGTTCAAAACCAAAGTCTGTGAATTTGCACAATTCCTCAATACAATTTCACCTCTGGTGCAAGAGAGAGTTGGTGCTGTCTTGCCTGTATAACGTTGGAAGAGGGCCACAGGTGGGCTGGATTTAGAAATTCAGAAAGACAACTCTGAACCACAGGCTTAAGAAAAACTGGGACACTGAGCACATTCTTTTATGTTCCCAAGAGTCAACAGATGTACTCTTTAAGGAGAAAGGCAATGTCCCAAGGATGGTTTCCCGGGGCTCCCCAGGTGAAGGCAAAGGGACAACTAGCTCCAAATCCGCATGTGAGCGGGCCTGAGACGTGCCAAACCTCCCATGCCTTGGCTAGAGTCTCCGTGTCTTAGAATAGCACTGCCGTGAACATGGGCACAGATGTCTCTTCAAGATTCTGACCTCATTTCCTTTGGATATGTACCCAGAACTGGAATTGCAGGATCACAGTCTCTTGAGGAACCTCCATCTGTTTTCCACAGCGGCTGCACCACTTTGCATCCCCACCAAGAGTGCACGAGGGTCCCCTTTTCTCCACATCCTCACCGACACTTACCTTTTGTCACAACAGCCAAGATATGGAAGTAAATGTCCCAGATGAATGCATAGAAAAAATGTGGGATTATATAGACACACACACAGTGGAATTGCAGGCATAGGCAAGAAGGAAGTCCTGCCATTGGAAACGACATGGGTGAACCTGGAGAGCACTATGCTCAGTAAAATACACCAGACACCAGAACGATGAATACTGCATGATCTCACGTACGTGAGGAATGGAGACTAGTCAAACTCAGGGAAGGAGACAGTAGACTGGCGATTGCCACCAGCAGGGGGTTGGGGAATTGGGGGGATACTGGTCAAAGGTACAAGGTTTCAGTTATGCAAGAAGAGTCAGTTCTGGGATTGAACGTGCAACAAGGAACTACAAGTTAACCAAACCGCATTGTCACATTGTATACATGACCTACGCTGAGAAAGTAGATCTCAAGTGTTCTCACTACAACAACAACAACAAATAGAAGACAAAAATGGTAACTATGTGAAGTATCAGCTAAGTTAAATAACTTGATTGTGCTGATCATTTCACAATGTATACACATCCCCAATTTTGAATTGTGTATCTTAACTGTGTACAATTTTTACTAGTTTTAAAAAGCTGAAAAAACCAGCAATGGAAATACTTGCTTTTATTTTGTAAATATGACTCAATCTCATCATAAGAAAACGGAATGGTTTTTCCATCTCTCTTACCATTTCTGTAAATGCCTATCCACTTATATAGGCGTGTGCACATGTGCACGCACACACACACAATGTAGATGGCGCCACAGGAATCCACAGGCTCGTCCGAGGTACGTATCTATCATGAATCCGACATCAGGGATCTGTTCTGCTCTAGGAAATTTGCTGAGGTCCCAGACCTCTGGGTGATGGAAGAGAAGTCTCTGAGATGTATAACCACTTGGAAAACAAAACAAAACTCCTCGAGAGACCCTCAAGACGTCACACCCTGCCAAAGATTCAAGATCCCCCAGAGAGTTCCAAGCCACGAAGAGCCCCCTGGCGGAAAGAGTTCTATGTGGGTGCAGGGAAGGGGCTTACCTGTGCTCAAGTGCAATGCTCAGAGCACCCTCAAGGAAGGCACAGGATTTCCTTGGGATCCAGTGTGGTGCAGCCCCCAAACCCAGCCATCCACTGACCACTTGCATGTACAGGGTGGCAGGACCAGGTACAGTGTCATCCCCAGCTACTTTTCGGAAGACAAACCATCATACTCGGGACGAACTCTTACACCTTGTATGAAAATACGAACCCACCGTGTATAACCTAAGTCTCTCATCTTACAGTTACGAATTTATATTCAGAAACTAGAGAAATATATCAATAAACAGAATCTCACCCAATTTTCTAAAGCTGTAAAAGGAGTGGTTTTTTTTACAAAAGCAATGGTAAAAAAAAAAAAAAAATTTAAAAACTGTTTAACAGATGATAAACACATCCGTGCACACTCTCCCCAGGGAACAACATGTTTGATAAAGTATGATCACACATTTCCAGGCATGTGTTCATGAGCAAATATCCTTACTTGTCAGATGGTGTAGCTTTGAGTCTCATTCCTCATTCCCTGGAAAGGGCTATGTGCAAAATGCACCCGTCGGACTTAAAAAGGGCAGTACACACTTCTGCTCTCCCAGGAACTGCTATGGTTGCTATGGTTGTCCCCGAATGAAGTTCACAGGAGCTCGAATGCTGAACTCCATTCATTTGGCAAGTATTTATTAAGCAACGACTAACAACGACCAGGAAAATGATGGAGTGCCCCATGTTCCAGGAACGATTCAAGCTCCTTGCAGATATTAACTCATTCCTTCCCCACCGCCCTCTGTAAGGTAGGTACCCCATTCCACAGCTGGCAAATCTCTGGCCAACAGGACATGGCAAGCAAGCGACAGAACCAACTAGAGCTCCAAAATCGGGGCTACTGAACCCTAGCTTTTCCTGATTCTCAGAATCCCACAGGGAACACAAATAAATGTGAGCTTTGTAGGATGTATGAACTGTACGAACTGGATCTCAACTGTATGAACAAGGATCTCACCCCACAGAAACTCCAAGTCCCCAAGGACAACTCACATGACCCCACAGATCCCTCTGACTGGGAGTCAACAGCACAGGAGGGTCCCTAGAACGCCCGCCCTGACTCAACAGAGTCTTGATTTAAGTCGTGAAGGAGAATTAAGTGCAGGAAAGTTGGAGGCAGCTTACAAGAGAAATAAAGAAAAACAGGGTAAGAAATCTGGATTTTTTTTTTTTTCTGAAAATGTATGAGCAAAGAAAAGAAGCAAGGTCTAAATTTAAAATCTGGTCAAGTAATTGTCAAAGTCACATGTCTCTCATCTAGATGGTCCTTTGCCATGATGGGAAGTCACAGAGGTATGATGGCTGAGCTCGTCAGTCTCTCCAAGCAAGTGCAGAGAAAATTCTACCATTTATTACCAGACTGTTGTCAGGAACAGCTGCTTCTGAACCAGGCTTCAATTTTTGTCCTTTCTAATGCTGCCACCTGGCAGGTCAAATCACTTTCAGTGGCAAGAGTATAGGACAGTCATTCTAATGCTTGATCAGGGTGCAGAGTTTTATGAAATACATTCTTGGCCATTTTTCTCCTCTTGGGCATCTCCATGTCTGCATAACATGATTTCTCTGGATTGATGCAAACCCCAAAGGGTGCAATTTGCATTCAATGCTTTCTCACCCAAGATGCTGTATTTTACTCTTTCCTTGATTTATTCATGCCAGACGGGAGATACGATAGAATAATGATCTGCGTTCTATCAACCTATTCTGATGGCAAAATAAAGAGCAACAGTCTCCTGATGTCAGTGCTCAAAGAGGGGTAAAACTTTGGAAAACACACTTAAAATGAATTGACACAGTTTGAAAAGAGTAATTCCTTAAGGAACATGACCTCAAACTGCTAACTCGTCTGTGTAGGAGTCAGTCAACATAATTGCTTTCCCAACACTCATCCTCTGCTGTCATATTTTGAGACATCACATCAAGGAATGAGTGTGGCTGTGTTTCAATAAAACTTTATTTACAAAATCAGGCATCGGGCTCCATTTGTGGATCCCTAACACCACAGTTGCCTAAGCCCTGCCCTGAGTTACTGAATTTAGATTGTGCTGTCAGGTGAGTGCAGCAAGCAAACCTTATTCCACGATATTAAATCCTATAGTATTGAGTGGAAATGTCAGTGAGGCTTCTACTCACAATGCATTTCTTCACTCAGCTGAGCACCTTCTTATTATCTCCTGCGAGTCGAAAAACTAAAGCACGTATCTTCCCCGGGAATGTAAAGCGAACCATGTCCTGGGACTGATCCACCTCTGCACCGTCACACCTTGGTTGAGCTAAGTCTCACTTTAGTGCTGCAGGAAACAGCTTGTCCCATCTTGCCTTCTGGAAAGTTCTGTATCTGGATGTCTGCTCTGCCAACCCCCAAATGATTCTACACATCCTTGAAAGCCTGGACAACATGATGCCCCTCCTATTGAATTAAGCCCCCAATGGCCACCACTGCAGGCGACGTTTTCCTACTGTCCATTTCCTTCGTATGTTTCCAGTTCCTTGTTTATGGGATGCCTGACAATCATGACGATCAATTCTGTGCATATCTCATCATCCCAGCAGGACCACAAGCACTTGAAAACAAACTAATTCAGCACTTAATCAACTGACGTCCACAGCATCATCCTTTCCAAATTATAGTGGCCAATCTATTTCTTGAATGAATGAAATAATGGATGAATCAGTGAACAGTATGGCTGGGGAAAAAAAGGGCTCTCCTGTAGATGAGTGTGATGAGAAATTCTTATTTCCAACGTTCTGTTTGTCCGTTAACATTGCTAGGACTTTTCACTTCCCTCATCAACTGCATTCCAAAAGTTCTCTCCTCCAGAGTCTTACCAAACTCAGAAGAGAGCCTCACCTTGCATGTCATCCAGGAAAAGGAGCTCATTACCATGAAATACCCCAACTCCCCGCCTGCCCAGAGCTCAGTTTATATACCACCACCATATCCTTCCCACTGTCCTGCACTTTGCCGCCATGCAACCTCAGACTCCCTCCGCACAGACCACAGTAGACCACATCACTTGCACCTGCTCCGGCTCAAACGTGAGTAAACCAAACACCCATCCTCCAACCACGAACCCTGCCCCCGATATGGATTCTGCAACCATGGGCCCAAACTGCGGTATTTAACCTTGTGGTATCACGGCCATACATTCTACCAAATGAAAACAGTGCAATGAAATCCTTCTGTCACGGCACTAAGATGTTGATCATTCGGCAGGTCTCTTCTCTGCTTAAGGGGACAGTCCCAATCGTTCCAAATGGCATGGCAGTGTTCGGGGTGCTTGCTAAACTTATCCTATCTATGTGGTTGTGACTATTGGCTCCGATCATGTAATACACCATTGTCCATCATATTCTTGCCCAAACACTGACCCCCGTATAAACTCTGACTTGAGTTGACATCTCCCCAGTAAGACACCAGCTGTCAACGAAAAATGTATCTGTTCCCCATAAATCTTGATCTTCTCAGCAGTTGGAGCTTCTCAGTGATGCCTTGTACGTTAGCTCTCTACGGAAGTTTACCCCTGATTATCACATATGCTCCAACCTTTCCCACGACCAAGTCCTGCTTTTAACAGCCTGCCTCCCTGCACAGAAAATTTCTTAAAAGAACGTGAGAATTTTTTCCCCTTCCCCCACCCTTCCATCCGTCCAGCCTCTGTCCCCACACCTCTCCACTAAAAATATACTTGTGAGCATCATGTGGGTAATAAATGAAATGGACCTGTGTCCTCATCTTACTGGCCATTTTAGCACCACTCACCATTCATGCTTTTCCCTGAATCTTCTCTTCTCCTAGTTTTCTTCTTATTTCCCAAATCACTCTGTCAACATTGCCTTTATGATATCATCATTGTCCACATCACCTTTTAGGTAAGAGTACCTCAGGGCGTGGTCCTTGACTCTCTTCTTACACCAAACAATCTCATACACCTCCCCACCTGCCAACCGAATATAGCTCTCTGCCCATGAGTCTCAATTCATCAAGAGAATGTCCATCTAC
Organism: Neomonachus schauinslandi; assembly: GCF_002201575.2. Lineage (NCBI taxonomy): Eukaryota > Metazoa > Chordata > Mammalia > Carnivora > Phocidae > Neomonachus > Neomonachus schauinslandi. Next base: position 122,123,602 of record NC_058419.1, read on the forward strand.
CTACACAACCACGTAAGCCAAAAACACAAGACCCATCATGGATGTCTTTCCTTGTCTCCACAATCAACAAACAGCAGTGGATTTACCAAGGTCTTCCAGTCCCATCTTCACCTACTCAAACTATGTATCCTTCGAACCCAAGCTCAAGAATTTTTTTTCCACTTATGTATTCAGTCAGAAGTGAGGCACTGTTGTAGGTCCTGTGGATACAGAAGTGAGTAAAACAACACGTATGTCGTCACAGATCTTGTATTCTCACGGATGACAGTAATGCCTTGCATGTACTGAGTACATTTGCCAACACTTTGCATGCACTGACTTGTTAATCCTCACAAAAGTTCTTCATGATATTCCTCTAATAACAACCATATTATTCCAGCTCTAAAGATGAGGGACTGGATACACAGTCATTCCTCAGTTTATTATTTGCATGCGTCTACCCTTTCCTTATACTGGATTTGGGCGATATTCTTCACACACAATTTTAACTACCCAAATGGCAATAGTTATTTTTTTTTAATTTTTTTTTTAAGATTTTATTTATTTATTTGAGAGAGAATGAGAGACAGAGAGCATGAGAGGGAGGAGGGTCAGAGGGAGAAGCAGACTCCCCGCCGAGCAGGGAGCCCGATGCGGGACTCGATCCCGGGACTCCAGGATCATGACCTGAGCCAAAGACAGTCGCTTAATCAACTGAGCCACCCAGGCACCCTGGCAATAGTTATTTTTAACACATCCCTATTGGACATATTAACTTGGATGTGGGGTATCTCATGAGCCACATCCCCTGACACTCCTGGTTTAGTCTTCCATCTCTAGCAATGCCAAGCTACTTTTCTGCTCACCGTAAGCATCTCACTCCCACCTAGAATGAATTCCTCACTTTTCCTCTCCTTGCCAGCACTTAAAAACATCAGCCTGCAAAAGGTCATCTCTCCCTGGGAGGCTCTCAGAAGTCCAGGTTGGGCTGACTACCTCTAAGCATCCATTCCTAAGAGTTCCCTTAGTTCGTTATTCTAAACTATCTCTGTAGATCTGCATCTCAGCATTAGAATATGAGCTACAAGAGCTCAGGGACCCTGTCTCCTTGGCCTTCATGCCCTAGAAGCTAGCCCCACGCTTAGCATACTGTACAGAGTCAATATACGAGTGCTTGTTGCTCGAATGTAACTGAATGAGCACACTCAGAAATGAAGACAGAATGCGATCTTCTTTCAAAGGTGAAAAGGCTGCAGATGCCTCCCGGCACACTAAATACCCACACCACCAAGACAGGACTACTTTGCCTACTCTGGGGAAGCTGATGAAAATATCTGTCAAAATCTGAAGTCAGAACCTACATGTTGCATAACCACCTTAGAAGGTTAAACTCCCAGACCCTCTTGCTGTTTGGTCTTGTTTTTCTGTTTTTTTTTTTTTTTTTCCTCCAACAAAAGCATCCACTGCTCTCTGAAAGTTGTGTTACTGCATGAGGGCACGATACGCCAAATTCAGGGAGTATAAGAAGCAACTCATAAGCCGCCCAGACAGGAGCCAAATTGGTTGCTTTTGGAATCCGCACTTAAGGTAAAGGAGAGATGCCAGAAATGGGAGGGCCTCAGACGCGGGCGTCAGGGAATTTGGAAAGCCTTTTTCTGCACGTGGGGGAAGTCTACGTTCCTGAACGGCTCGGGAAAATAGGATTTCCACCACCCCCATGCTTATGCAGACGCTGTCGATAGAGTTAATTTACCCATCCCATTGACATTTATTACTCGCGTTTAGGCAGAGTAAAAGGGAGGTGGGGGGAGAGCCTCCTTCAGGATGACCTTGATTGGAGAGAGGAATGGAAATGAAGCCAGAGCTAATCTAACCATTCTCTTTCCAACACTACAGGGACTTTTCTGCTCTGAGAAAGAGGCAGAAAACTCTAAACGCGACTATAAGAAAATCTTAGGGAAGTTATTCTGGTCCCAGCAAAAAGAGGGTATTTTAGGGGAGAAAGGGGGAGATACTCAGGTATGGTACCAGGAGCAGAAGGAAGAAAAATCTGGGACATGTTCACTATTCATTCAGCAAGTATCTACTGAACACCTACAATGTGGTTATTGTAGCAAAGAGACAGAGAGGTGAATAAGGCACCCCAGATCCCCGCTCCCATGGGGTTTACATTATAAGAAGGGAGACAGATCATGAGCACAAAATTATAAACAGACAACATATCAGATGCACAAGAAATTTTACTAAGTTGGTATGTTGAGTTCTGATTGAGGGAGATCTCCAGGGAGATCTTACAGAGGCCACACGGGAATGAAAGATCAAATCAATGCAAAGACCAGGGGACGAGCTTCCCGCCAGAAGGAACTGCCAATGGAGAGGCCCTACGGTGAAAACAAGATTAAAATGCTGGGGGACCCCAGAAAAAAGCAGACAGGCATGAGGAAGATAAAGCAGCTCTATGTCATGGTAGGACTGTGTACCGCCAAGGTGCAGACCTCACATTTCATTCTCAGTGGGTGGGAATATAGTAGAGTGTTTTAAGAAAGGAAGAACAGTTGAGAAGTCAGAGGAGACAGAGACTGGAGTGATGCGTCCACAGGCTATGGGAAGCCAAGGATTGCCAGCGACCAGCAGAAGGCAAGGAAGGATCCTCCAGTAAAGCCTTCAGAAGGAGCATGGTCCTGCTGATCCCTTGATTTAGGACTTCTGGTGTCTGGAAGTGAGACAGAACAACCTTCTGTTGTTCGTAAGCCATCCACTTTGTGGCTGCTCTAGGAAACTCAGCACGGTACAGTGAGAGCATGTGTATTAAAGCTCATCCAGGTGCCTGGGTGGAGAGTGAACTGACAACAAAGAAGAATCAGGAAGGTGCGATCACAGAGCATGAGTGTGTAGGTAAAGAAGTGAGGGGACTCAAGGCAGAGCCCCAGAGGTCCCCACCTTTGAGAGGTAGGTCAACGGAGTAGGAAGAGCCGGCACTGATGGTTGAGCAGAAGCTTCCAAGAGTTTGCTTACACCCATCTCTACAAGAAGCGTTCTAAGAGCTTCAAACATTGACTTAGACATCAGGTGACGCAGAGTGGGGCCAGCCGCTCCTTCCATGGGAGAAACACTATTTATAGGACTATTGCCTTGAGCTGTGGTCCAGATGAGTGTGCAGAATGAAGAGAGCCTTCTGAGGACTCCTCCACCACCGACCCAACACCTGCCCAGGGAACATTTACACAAACTGAGAGCCAGGACTTGTGCGTCCCAGAGACAGTTCAGGATCGCATGGAGATCATACATCCTCTGTTCCTTTAAAAGCACCGATTCCTAATCCCCGCTCTCAAATTAGCAATGTGCACATTTTCAATATTTTAACAGCCCTGCTGGAATTTTTACATTTAACCGCTATATGTGGTCACAGGCCAGTGTAAACGTTCTGACATTTTGTTGTTCATTTATTTATCTTGCTCTTGGCGAAAATCCTAACAGCTCAGTATGGGAACGCTGTCAGATTAACTAAAAGCACTAATGGAGGCAATGCTTCCTGAATTCTTATGTGGGAACATGGATTGTTACTTGGTGGGCTAGGTTTATTAGGTTGACACAATCATTCAGAACACATGGACGTGGAAGGAAAATTGATTTAGGAGATTCTCAGAAGTAAATGTAACAGGATCTTTTAGGATGAAGACATTGCCAAGACTGCTACAATTTCACTAGGGTCATATTCAAAGTCCACACTGGACCCTACTTCTATCTCTCAATTTCCTTTGATGCCTTTTGACCAACACGTTTTACCCTTCTCTAAATCTAAACAGGAGATTCATGCTGCAAACACATTTCCTTCAAAAAAAAAAAATGAGAGAAAGTATTAATGGTATCACTATTCCTTCACCCCTATAATATTACATTATTTTTTTAAAATGAAGACTACCGCAGGGATCTTCTGTCCCTACGATTAAAAGGAAGATCGTGTTGAATTCTGGAGAAGGATGATTTAACTGTAGCCATTCTATCCAATTCACCCGCAGATTCCATTAGGCAAGTCGATTTGACTGGGTAATATGGTAGAAGCACTCACTCATACGCTAAAGATCTTTCCGAGAGGTTTTGATTGAGACTAAAAATCATTAACTGTTCAGAAAAAGATGCTCTTTTGATCAGGGAGTTTAAACAGCGCGATTCCTCTGTGTACGAGCGTGCTGGAGTTGGCAGCTTTACAAAACGAGATGTGACATTGAGAAGAGTCTTTGGTCATCTCCTACAGCTAGAAGGAAACCATATCTTCCTTTTAGGGCAGCCGCCTTTTAACAATGTTGCCCTGTAAGCCTGATTCCACCTCGATCTGACAAAGGGATAATGCCTTGCCACAGCAACGTGGCTGAGATATTAACACAGCGTCATAGTCTGGTGGTATTTCTAGCACTCAAGCGAAATAGCAAAACACTGCTCACACATCCAATATGTTCCTCTTAAAAAAGAAACTCAGGGAGTAGCTCCTGACATGCTGTTAGGGTTCTATGATAACCCTGGCTTGCGACCATCCTTCGGGACCCCTGACACTCTCTTTCCAACCCACACCACTCATATCTCCACGAGAGTCAACTGTCACAGCGAAATGCTAAACCCATCTCGTCTTGCTCCTCACGCATCCCAAGATCCATCAGCCGGGGGTCATCTGGTCATCTCCCTGAACCGACGCGCTTCACGGCAGTCATAATGTGACTTTCTTAAATCACGTATTACTTTGTAACCGCTTCTGTTACTGTGATTTACGTATGTGTCTCACCGGCAGCTGCTTACCTACTTTGGAACGTCGCAGGCCTTCAGCGGAAGAATAAATAAAAGGCTGAATGCGTGCATGCAATACAACCCATCACTCCATCCTTAGAGACGCTGTCATCTCTAAAATGAAATAAAAACGACTCTCTCTACACAGGCCATAACCTCGCTGAAATACGGCGATACACCTAATCTTAATCTACGGGAGTAGAAGTTTTCACTTCTCCCTACACTAAAATAAGAGGATGAACAGAGGGAGGCCTGGTCGGAAGAGGGGCTGCCGGGGATGGTTAGTCCTGCGCCGAGGAAACACGACGGGTCATTCACCCGACCCGCGTCAAACAGCATTTGTGTGCCGCGCTCTGCCGAGGTAACAACGGCAAGCAAAGGAAAGGGCCGTGCACATCCTATGAAGGTCATCCAGATGGGCACTCAACAGGAATCTTTCTGTCCGAGGTTCCAGGGAAACAAACGTGTGAGCAAGGTCCCTGCCCCGAGGTGCTCCAAACAGGACGGCAGACACACATATGAAAGTGTAAAGAGAAGTACATGGTAGGCATGTTTGGGACAGATAACACACTACCCTCTCTCCACCTCTCTGCCTCGCTGCTCTGTGACGCAGAGCGATCCAACTCCTTCTCGTTGCGGGACAAGCCGGGTGCTGTTTCTCACCCCCCAGTGCTACAGTATTGGGTATGCGCAGAGCTAGACGCAGAACAAGAGAGCAAGCACGCACCGTGGCTAACTTCTTCCAGGCTTGCCAACTTTGCAAACATTTCCGGGGCCCCTGGGCCTCCTGAGGCTCTCCTTGTCGTATGCACCACTATTTCTTGTGCCTATAAATATTGATGCCTTTACTAAATTCCACGGTCTTGGTTTCCTGATTCCACACACTCAGTCACCCACCCACCCAACCACCGGCTGACCCTGAGTTCCTCCAGGGCACAGACCACATTTTATATTTATTTTTGTGTCAGGCCCAGGGCCAGATGCACAGCCCATCAATATTTCTAAACCAATTAATGGACCAAAGCATCCTATTTATTATCCTTTCATATCTTTGGAGGTAAACTCAGATTCCCTGCGTCCCTGGGAATCTCTGAAACACCCATATGAGAGAATATAAAAGGGCAATCAAGCACTTTTTCACCTTAGGCTAGGGAAATTTTACAGTCACCTGCTTTCCTGGGTGTTACACATCTTGTTGTCTTAGGGAGGTGGTCCCCACTACCTGGGACACGATGAGTCACCATGGTCACCTCCACTCATCCTGCCCCATGGTGCAAAAACCCACAGCCACCGCAGATTCGGGTGGGTGTCCTAACCCTTAGCACAGATATGCCCCTGTGGGCCTGTCATCTAAGTCTGTGGAATGGGTCGCCTTTTATCGCAATGAGATACGTATGTCTTGTATTCACCGTGTGTGCACGCTACAAGCAACCTGGGATCAGTGGCTGGGTCTGATCTACTTTGGACTACCTCACATCCCCAACGACTAGTCTGATCGGTTTTGGCGGTGGCTTAGCTGAGGTTGTGTCGGGAATGAGGCATGAGCCCGAAACGCTACTGCACATCGAGGTCGGCAGAATAACCATCTCCCAAAGAGGGGCACAGCCTCATCCTCCAGAACTGGTGCCTCTGAGACCGTCCACAGCAAAAGAACTTCGAAGATGTGATTAAGAACCCCGAAAAGGGAAAATCAGCTGCATGACTGGGTAGGACAAGTAGAATCATAGCCGTCCTTCGGGAACCATATGTTAGAGTAAGTGAGTGAGGGAGATGACACTATGGAAACAGAGGTCAGAGAGAGAGAGGAAGGGAGGACCAAAGACTTGTGCACTCTTGGCTTTAAAGACGAAAGAAGAGGTCACCAGCCAAAGAACGCAGGTGGCCTCCAGAGCTGCAAAAGACAGGAAATCAACTGCTTCCCCAGAGCCTGCAGAATGACACAGCCCTGCTGTCACCCTGATTTTAGACCAGTGAGACCCATCTCAGACTTCAGACCTCCAGTATAGAGGCTGAGTTTACCCTGGGTGAACATGCCTTCATTCCAATGTCCTGACCTACAAAGTGTGCTTTTAACCTCCGTGGGGACCGTTAACAGAAACGGCAACATGGTCACTTCCCTGGTCAACGCCTGCAACGCAGTCAGGTCCTGTATACTGCGAAGTAGCAGAGGGACGACATCAAAGCTCAAAGATCAAGGCAAAGTGCCCAACAGGTGAGCTGGGAGGCCAGAGCTTACCGGTGTCGGCAGATTCCTCACCTTTATAGATTCCGTTACTGCCTCCGTGGACTTCTCCCTTGGTGCTCACCTCTTCCACATGGGCTCCTTGATCCGAGGTGAAGTAGACGAGGGTGTTATTAGCCAGTTTCAACTCATCGAGAACATTCAAGATCTGCCCTGAAGGGGAGAGATGTTCAATTTTAATACAGTTCCATCTTTACAAAAGAAAGGGAGATCATTTGCTCTTGACTTCTCTGAAGATGGGAAGGAAATGCTCCCGTACACGGCAGCTAACCCACATTGATGCCAAGAGGGATGCAATGCAATCAGAAAGCCCATTTGTGGCAGGGTTCTTAGAAGGTTTAGTCATTGAACCAAGTGTCACCTAGAAGCACCATTTGAAACTCTAGGCATTATGGAGTGGTTCTGTACAGAGACATGAGAAAGCATTCTGGAAAATCAGGCCCTGAGAGCATGACCCACTTAGAGGAAGGTGCAATGGGTTCTGAAGATATAAAGAAGTCTACCAGTGGGGCGCCTGGGTGGCTCAGTTGGTTAAGCGACTGCCTTCGGCTCAGGTCATGATCCTGGAGTCCCTGGATCGAGTCCCGCATCGGGCTCCCTGCTCGGCGGGGGGTCTGCTTCTCCCTCTGACCCTCTTCCCTCTCACGCTCTCTGTCTCTCATTCTCTCTCTCTCAAATAAATAAATAAAATCTTTAAAAAAAAAAAAAAGAAGTCTACCAGTTTCCCTTATTCAGTGCAAAACACCAAACCATCAATGTTCTTCTTTTTTTTTTTTTAAAGACTTATTTATTTTTGAGAGAGAGAGAAAGCGAGGGTGGAGGAAGGGGCAGAGGGAGGGAGAGAATCCTTTTCCTTCTACTTTCCTTTTTCTTGTCACATCTTATTCCCCACACCTAAGATTGTATACTACCCGCCCACATAGCAATGCTTCAACACAATCACAGTTTCGACAAAAGCAGTAAGAGTAACAGGTACCATCTACTGAGCAGTCTCTGCCCGCAAATGACTATTACACACTCTCTTATTCAGACACTTGAAACCCTGTGAGTAAACAGTGTAGGCTTCCTTTCTCAGATGGGAGGAACTGCACTCTGTAAGGACAGTGACCTGCTCAAGCTCACACTAAGTTAGGAAGTTGAAGAGCCAGGAAGTAAGGGTTAAACCTTATTCCAAAGGCCAGATTCGAAAACCTTACATAGTTAACTGGATGGATTCAGTGAGAATCACAGAGCACTAAACAACATATAAGGGGAGAAAAATAGAGACACCTACTGAAATACTCCTGGATAAAATGGTATCATAGCCGCTTGTCTTCTTCAAATTAGTAGAGGAAGAAGGGAAGGGAGGATGGGGTATAGATTAAACAAGATTAGGCATGAGCTCACGGCTGTTCAATGCACATCAGGGACACATGCAAGTTTACTGCACTTTTCTGTCTACTTTCTTTTATGCCTAAATTTTCCGTAAGAAAAAAAATAGATGCTGCTTGAAGACAGAAGGGGTTGAAATATGGATGATCTGATTAGGACGTTGCTGTCAGCTGTCAGATCAGAAGTAAATGAGGGTCAAACTAGAGGAACACAATTTGTAATCTCCACAGAGAACCATATACTCATATGCTGCCGGTTTAATTTCATAAGTTAACGCATGCACTTATACTCTGATTGAGGTGTTAGGGTCTGACTCCACTTTTGATGCTTGACTGCGAAGAGCTCTTAAGCCTCGCCAGTCCTTATTTGACTTGTGCCCAATGAGCTAATAAGAAAGCCTGGGTGCTGCCCCCTGCAGTGATGTGGGAGATTCAAGCTATGCCAGTCCCTGCCTGAATGCCCCACCCAGTCACTGCCTCCTCCCACCATGGAAGGTCAATCATTCTCCTTTCCCATCGCTCTCAACCTATTTTCAGACCAGCCTGGGAGCAACCTTGCTCCCCCACCCCCAGAAAGCCTCATTATGTGAGTAATAAACCTTTTCATAGACTCTTGCTGTAGGTGTGGCATCATTAGTCTAGACATGGGAACCAAATTTGGGAGGGGGACCATTTCATTACTGCAGGATAACCCACAGCAATTGAAATTTTATAAGGACGCCAGGTATCCCTTGCAGCAGGGATAGTAAGTGAATATGAGCACATCCTACCCGGCACATAGGTCATGCCCCGGTGGGTACAAGCCCTCTGCTTTGGGGCTGCACCTTTACCTATGTGGTCCAGAAAAGGAGGACAGGGGCTGCAGAGTCAACTCTCCACAGAGGTGGCACGGATGACTTCTGAAGCAAAAGCAAAACCCAAGTCATCTGTTACAAGACATATTTTTGCTATTTGATTGCCAATGCCACCGGCTATGGTATGTTCAATCTTTCTCAATTTTTTAACTCATATAATAAACATTCCAAGAAGCCACACCATATACATAAATGCCAGACTCAGAACCAAGGAATAAGATGCATGAGGGCCATTTTAGATTTGTCTCCCATGATAAATCATTATCAGGCAGACGTTGATTGTGGTGTTATTTGGTACAGCAAAGCAAATCACCTGTGTGCTTGGGGATATTTGGCTCTAACACTAATTTAAGCTGTATCATTCTGAATATGGTAATTAGTTTAATGAGTTAAAGTAGGGAGCAGAAATAAGACAATATAACCCCCACTTATACTTTGAAGGAAAAATGCCCCTTTTGACTCATACAACAGTTTCTAAGTAAAATAATACAGACTAAGCAGTTAGCAGAGGACTGAAGATTTTACTTCCTTGTGTTGTAATTAGTATTTTGCAAAAGGGTGTGCAACCATGCACCTCCATTTCAAATATAATTCACCTTTCATGTAAGAAACTTTTTATTATTTTTTTAAAAATTTTTTTAAAAGATTTTATTTATTTATTTGAGAGAGAGAATGAGATAGAGAGAGCATGAGAGGGGGGAGGGTCAGAGGGAGAAGCAGACTCCCTGCTAAGCAGGGAGCCTGATGCGGGACTCGATCCCAGGACTCCAGGATCATGCCCTGAGCCGAAGGCAGTCGCTTAACCAACTGAGCCACCCAGGCGCCCCAAGAAACTTTGTTTTAAATGTGCCATCCATGATAATTTGTATGGACACAAAACCTGCACACAAATATTTATAGCAGTTTTATTTATAATCGTCAAAACCTTGGAAACAAACAAGATGTCCTTTAGTAGGAGACTGGAAAAACTACAGTCCACCAGTGGAATATTATGCATGCTAAAAAGAAATGAGCCATCTAGCCATGAAAAGACATGGAGGAACTTGAAATGCCTGTTGTCTGGTGAAAGAAGCCAATCTGGAAATGCACATACTATAGGATTCCAACTACGCGATGTGCTGGAAAAAGCAAAACTATGCAGACAGTAAACAGATCAGTGTTTGCCACAGCCTTAGACGGGGAAGGGAGAGGGCGGTGAATAGGCAGCACAGGGGACTTTTTAGGGCAATGAAAGTATTCTGTCTGATACCATAATGGCGGGCACATGTCATTATACCTCAGTCCAACTCCACAGAATGCAGGATTCCAACAGTGAACCTTACTGTAAACTATGACGTTTAGTCGATAACAATGTATCAGCACTGGTTCATCAACTGCAAAAAATGTACTGCACTATTTCAAGATATTCTAAGGGGAACTGTGTGTAAAAGAAAGGGATAATATGAAAACTGTACTTACTACTCAATTTTTCTGTGAACTTAAAACTGCTCAAAAAATAGCCTGCTACTTTTTAAAAAGCACCTTTTCAGATACAGTGTCCCACCCAAGACTCCCTCATCCACATATTCAACCACGTATTAGGAAGCACCTACTGAACATGGGCTTTGTGCTGAGGGCTGGGGCCTCAGAGCCTCCTGGAGACCCGTTTTCTTTGTTCAAGCTAGGTACAAGTCCTTTTTACCATTTCCCCGGCAGGCTCTTTCCATGTCCAGATGATCCTGTGGTGGCACCTACTACCCGGACTCCTTCTACTGAAATACATACTATATCTTTCCCCATCCCAACATGCCCCCCCCCCTTCCCCGGGGGCATTTCCTCCAAATCCCAGTACTCCAAATGACCATGTTAAGATATTCACTTTGTGGGGCGCCTGGGTGGCTCAGTTGGTTAAGCGACTGCCTTCGGCTCAGGTCATGATCCCAGGGTCCTGGGATCGAGTCCCACATCGGGCTCCCGGCTCAGCAGGAAGCCTGCTTCTCCCTCTCCCACTCCCCCTGCTTGTGTTCCTGCTCTCGCTGTCTCTGTCTCTGTCAAATAAATAAATAAAATCTTTAAAAAAAAAAAAAAAAAAGATATTCACTTTGTCCCCATCAATTTTTCTCATTCATTGCCTAGAGTGATGACTTCATCTTTTTCATCAAAATGCCCTATACAGCTGGGCTGGGATTAATACAAGGGAATCTAGCTGAGGTCACCATGCATCTACAAACCATAGAGTATTTGGCCTAATGTGTGCAGAAACTGTCAGATTTCTGATTTCCTTTGTGTTCTTTCTTCAACAAAAGATGCACTCTGGATCCCATACAGTTTAGGTCTTATGCCAGAATCTCATTTGTAAAGCCCAGAGTCCATTAACTGTTTAAATTTTCATAAGATTGATCCCATAAAGGTCTAACATATTTCTCTCCTAAAAATTCTGAACGGAAATCTCCCATGAGAACAAATGCTGGTGTATTATTCTTGTTTTCAGAGCAGTGTGCTGCAAGTCAGAGGTCCACAAATATTATTTTTCAGTAAGGTTCTCAAGGTGTAATGATACCAATTCATACAGGATGAGAGTTCTGAATTACCGATGGTGGGCTGCAGGATAGCTTATAAATGAAATGTGTTATTTCCAAAGCTTTCGCGCATTGTTCCCTGAATGAAACAAATACAGAAAATAAGCCATTTCAGGAGCACTTTGTTATTTAACTGGGGACAAGAGTGAGCTTATCAAAAAAACAAGAACTTCAGACCAGAGTTTTGTACACTGAAGGGACACAACTTGGAAATATACAAATGTGGCTCCTTCCTTCTCCAGGTGTGAATGTGGCTTCCGGAGGAAGCCTAAATTCAACAGAGTTCCTTCATTCCATTTATTCATTCTACAAACAAGTGGTAAGCCGCTATTGAGAATCAGGCCGTGGCACTCCATGCAGGAGACAGAAGGCTTCCCGATGCACATGCCAAATTCTACGTTTTGCTCAAGAAAGAAGCTATCAAACAGAACTAAGTACTCAAGCTCTGCCTCCTGGCTTCTAATAGGACCAGACCTGGTTTGAATCCTAGGTCCCCAGAGTGCTCAGTGGGCTTCTTTGTTTCTAAGTCAGAGATAATAATGTAAAATAGTTAAAGTGTTGCCAGGAGGCACCGAAGGAGGAGAATTTCATCCCAAACAGCCCAAGACTGGTCCCACTATGATTGCTCAATGCACCCTAGCTCTTACAATGGGCTTAAAAAATGGGCTTGCCTAATTGAAGACTTGTGATTTCAGCTGATTTGGCTTTCTCTTTTCTCCTACGAGGTAGGTCAGCTCAGACAAAATATTGGAGCAAAATGCTGTGAAGTAACTATTTACCCTTTTGGAAGCACTGTGCTCATTAAGGAAAAAAATGTCTCAAGCAGCCACAAAACATGAATAATTAAGAAAATTTCCACCTACTCAACATGACTCCAGGGAACACAAAGAAACCCTAAAAAGGCCCCCTAAAACTATTTTAGTAAGTGTTTTATCTGATCAACAGGTTAATGGTGGGACTGAAATAATCCTCCTGGGGTTGGAAGCTGAAGATAAATAAACGAGAGTAGCTAATTATAGCCCCTAGTGGTGGGACTCTCCATCGGGCATGTGCAATGCTTAGAATTGGTCTAGAAAGCTGGCTTTAACCTGTGTCCTCGTGCTCTCCCAAATCCATCATTGACTGGCACAGAGAAATCTGTCAGTGGCCCTAAAGAGGCAATTCTTTCTTGGCTTATGTAGGACTAGAAGTATAGCCAACATCCCATGTATCAGGACATATCAGCCAATGTACAGATAGATTTATTTTATCTCCGGTTGGAAGCAATGCCCATTGAATTCAGGTAAACCTGACCTAGTACTTCCTTCCGAAACAAGATTTCCAAAACTTTGGTCCTGATCTTCTCTATGACATGGACCTCAGAGATTCCCCCAGATGGGGCACTGGAAAGCCTATGAGTTATCTACAGTATAAAATCAAGTTCAAAAGCTTACACATAAAAAAACAGTATATGAGCAAAAATAAAATTCCTGGGATTGGATTATTTATCTGCCCTCCTTTTTTTTTTTTAAAGATTTTATTTATTTATTTGAGAGAGAGAGAATGAGAGAGAACACATGAGAAGGGGGAGGGTCAGAGGGAGAAGCAGACTCCCCGCCGAGCAGGGAGCCCGATGCGGGACTCGATCCCGGGACTCCAGGATCATGACCTGAGCCGAAGGCAGTCTCTTAACCAACTGAGCCACCCAGGCGCCCTTTATCTACCCTCCTTAAGTCACCAGAGATACGAATATGATGCGCTGGCTTCCGTGGTGTGGAGGGGAGAGTTGATGTTCTTTGTTATGACTTTTGTTTTGTGAGGGTATTTTTAGAGAAGAGCAAGCAAAATATTGTAAAAGGTAAATGGACGTTGTGGCGTTCTGCCTTACTAGACTCGGATCTAACACAGCTACTGCCTGAAATGCAGTCTGGGTCTCGATTATTCTCATGGTGCCTGTACGTGAAGGTCTAAGGAGGCTCCGAACATCAAAATCTTCCAGGATGAAGACGTGGATTTTGGAGGAGCCGGGGACCATCCCTCCCAAGGCCTTTAATAGAAGGATAACTCCCTCCCTGGCCGCCATGGGTGACATATCCATGGACACGCCCAGTGCCAGATCTTGTTTGATTTCGATTCAATCAGACTCACCATATCCATTAACGTGGGGATCACCCTTTCATTACCTCACTGACTTTCACATCTCCCAAGGGAACATGAAAATTTCACTCAAAACATGTTTAGAAGACATCACTCATCATTTTTGCAAAAAGCTATGGGAAAGTAACCCAATGTGACAGCAAGACAGTGATTAGGCTGCTTTAGTCATTAATGTAGGTATTTTGTTTTTCGTTCCTCTGGGTGATGAAGACTAATAATCAAGACCTTGTATTTAGAACATAGGTTCCCTAGCGCATTCATACCACACATTAGCGTTCTTCCACTTTTAATGGGCTGATCGATCACCTTGGGAACCACGTTAACATGAAGACTCTGATTCAGTACATCTGGGGCCTTCAGAACTTCTAAAACACTCCTCAATGACACCTGTCTGAAGGCCATACTTTTAGAAGAAAGCTTATATGTGACTAAATGTTTAATAAACACTAACATATAATAAAAGGATACGGTTGGTATTTTACGGATTTCAGGAACTGCAACAATATTGAGATTTGGATACAGTTTTAATTTCACACCTAACTTTTACACCCAGGAAAGAAACATAATAACGTAGACTCGGGATTATTAGGGCAGTTAGAAAATGGAAAAGCCGAGGATTTCAATGTTGCTTTTCTACAGATAACCCTTTGCTCACTTTTGCTGGAACTTCTTGCTCCAGTCAGTTTTTGTCTGAGCTCCCCTTGTTTCTGGGAAATGCATCCTTATTTTGTGCTGTACCTGGTTGTTATGATAATGTTGTGATTTCCTCCATTAAGCCTGTCTCTGCCCTCATCACAGTTGTAATGTGTGATTTATCCCCTGCACCTGCATCTGCTCTCACCATCTGGGGTGCTTTCATGGCTCAACTCCAAGATTTTCTTGGGTTAAAAATAACCTGTGTTGGTTTTTTTTTTTTTTTCCCCCAGGGCATTGCATTGGCTGGAAATAATCTGAATAATTCCAGCTCGTTCTCATTCCCGGTGAGCTCACCGGTGTTCTCCTGCGTCAACAAGGAAAATGCACGCAGAAGAACAGTGTCACTGTGTCTGTTCACTGCAATCACACACATGTGTGGGAGGAAACCCAACGCTGGCACACCTGTGAGCCAGGGGAAGCCACGCCGAGTGCGTGCTTGAGGTCACTGCTTCCCTAGGGTCCTAAACATCACAGGGCTGACCTGGGCAGCAGGGGCTCCAACTACTGGTGGGGAACTGTTTTCAAGGGCACTGCTCAGAGGGAGCATATGGTCTTCCCACTCTTGATCGGGCCATGCCATTGTACTTCCTGCACTTTACTGTCTGCTAAAAAATAAGGTTTGGGGGCTCTGGGGGCAGCCCTTTGCTCTTTTGAATGGCCACCGGCTGAACCTGCCCTGGGGAGTTATCCAGGCTGTCTCATGGTGTGCAAGGTTGAATTGTTATTGTGATGCTCAACCACACCATCCACACTCACTTTTATTTTAGGACTGGGTTTTTTGTTTGTTTTTTGGCATTGGGTTCTACCATCCATAAAGCTGAAGGTACACAATTAAAAATTCTGTTTCCTTTCATGGACACCCTGCACGTAAATCACAGAGTCAAGCCCTCCTGGGCACCCTGGCTCACACCACACCGAGTTCCTCTCTTGGGTTTTGCTCCTAATCAGTGTGACCTTCAGGTTTCCTTATGTGCAGCTCCCCTGCAATGTCTGCCGAACTCCAGGGTGAAGGGCTGGCTTGACGGGGAGATCTCAAGCTCCTAGGGGAGAGTTCAGTTGTTCCTACCAAGGCTCTGGGCAGACAGACTCTTCTGGAGAGTGTCAGGTCCAGAGCGGGCCATCTCAAGTAGAAGCTACAGTAGCAATCATATTAAAAGATGGTGTGAATTCATGTTTACTTTTTCATCACAGACTTTATTCTCATCCATGAACTATTTCCAAGAGTTTGAGATTTCCCCATCAAGCCAGCGCTTTGCCCTGGAGTTCGGCAGACATTGCAGGGAAGCTGCACCCTGGTAAACTGAAGGTCACATTGATTATGAGGCATAATATGCACATTTCAAGCAAAGATGTTTCACACATCTGGGAAACAATAATAAGTAGTCATCGTAGTATTTGTTGAGCATTTTGAGCAAGCCAGGCACCATGCATTGTGCTCTAAACACACGACTTCACAGAATCTGATTCACTGATTCCACTAATTCAAGCAGGTGGAATAAATCTCTATGGGGGACCGTCGTACCCGATCTTCTGACGAGCCCTGAGTGGGTCCTGACTTAAAAGCAACAGGTATTCAAGAGTCCAGATATCCCTCCAGCTCATGGAGGTGCCGCTCTATCCTGGCTGGTGGGCAATCACGCACAAGCTACTTCACCCCTCAAAACCTCACTTTCTCACCTGTAAATGACACATGATAAAAATACCTCCCCGTAAACTCATTAATCCACGTGCAACGCTTCAATAAGTTACCAGAATATCACCAAATGATTTCACAGGTTATGGACTGTTGGTCAATAAACGTTTCTCATTCTCACACTGGTGGCTGCAGCTAACGTTGGTATTATTAAAATGTGCCCACATGTTTTATTAATCCTGTTTGAATTAATTGGGACTTGATTTCCTGGATAATTTATGATGTTATTTTCTTTATGGAAAGGATTTATCAAACAGCATTAAAATCGATTCCTTTTAATTCGAGATGTAAATTCAAGGTAATATAATATCCGTCGAAGCCCGAGAACGTGAAATTAAGCTTTGGGCTTTGTAAAAACGGTAACACTCCTACAGAGTTTATGAAACCCAGAGGTTAATGATTTATGAACTAAATTAATTTGGAGAACCAGAATCAATATTCCACACAATGCATTTACAGCTACATATTACAGCAAAATGTTTGTTGGTATTGCCAGATGTGCCTTGGTCCTGCCCCGGTGACCTTTCCCTTGTTTCTCCGTCCCCTACTCTGTAGTCTTTACACCCCTGGGCTAAGGATGCAAAAACCCCTTTTTGCAGAAAATGGACTACTTTGCCACAAATGCAGTTTTACTGGAAACTCGCATAGGAATGGAAGAGAAAGGAAAATGTGCACCATACATGTTTCCTTTATTCTTCCTGCCTTGTCATTGGGTTTTTCTGATACTGTGATTTACATGAAGCTTTCCAGATGTGCATTCGTGCAGCACACACATACCATCAAAAATTGGTTAATGGAGAAAAGCATACACTGTTGAACATAAGGATGAATCTGTTAGAACAAAGCACCTGGAATGAAGGCAGTTGAGAGCAGAGTCTGGGACTGAGCACAGCAACTATGCAGCGTGTCCAAAGGGTGGGCAAATGGGTCAGAGTCATGGAAGAAGAGACAGCAAGTAACTTTAAGAGTGCCACCCATACAAGACAGGGGAAGAGAGATGATTAGATGGTTCTAACTTTATGTCCCTGGTGGCCCTAATGTGTCTATGTCTTTAACCACACACTATTTGGCTCTCTGGTAGGAACTGTATCCTTTACTCTTTAGAAAGTGCTGAGCACAAAGCCTGATAAACATGCTTGGGGAGCTCATGTCCAGTGGGCACCAAGAGTCTCACTTTCCAAAGCCAGGAGGCCGCCCAAGTGCACAGATAACTGATCCTGCTGAGCAGATGGTGACGGAAGGCCAATGGGCTCTGCAGAACTGACCTCTAGAGAGCCAATGGGATTTGCAGAACTAACCTCCAAAGGGCCAATGGGATTTGCAGAGTTGACCTCCAAAGGGCCAATGGGATTTGCAGAGCTGACCTCCAGAGGGCCAATGGGATGTGCAGAACTGACCTCTAGAGGGCCAATGGAATTTACAGAGTTGACCTCCAGAGGGTCAGTGGGATTTGCAGAACTGACCTCTAGTGGACCAATGGGATTTGCAGAGCTGACCTCCAGAGGGCCAATGGGATTTGC
>NC_058419.1:122141438-122208955 GCF_002201575.2 Neomonachus schauinslandi
GCCAATGGGATTTGCAGAGCTGACCTCCAGAGGGCCAATGGGATTTGTGGAACTGACCTCTAGAGAGCCAATGGGATTTGTGGAGTTGACCTCCAGTGGGCCAATGAGATTTGCAGAGCTGACCTCAGAGGGCCAATGGGATTTGTGGAACTGACCTCTAGAGAGCCAATGAGATTTGCAGAGCTGACCTCCAGCGGGCCAATGAGATTTGCAGAGCTGACCTCCAGCGGGCCAATGAGATTTGCAGAGCTGACCTCCAGCGGGCCAATGAGATTTGCAGAGCTGACAGTCACAAGCCTGGATGTCATCCTTCTTCCTAAAATAAGGGCAAGCCCTGCGACCTCTCCCATGGTTGCTATCAGAGCAGAAAGCCAAAGCGATACCAAACAGCAGGCAAACAGCATTTCGGTCAGTGAGCTTGGGAAGCGATAGCCCTGGCCTATGACTTGCCCTTCCAGGGCCACCTAGACCCGGGTAGGAGCCAAGGTAAGAAGAGCCTTCCACCAAATAAGGAAATACTTCAGGTAGGACCGTGGAGCAATCGCAGGCGAGGGGATTGAAAGCTTTCTTCCATGAGAATAACGGCCCGACTCCGGGAAATGGCCTTTCTGAGGCTGGCCGCCGTGGCACGGGAATGAACTCCATGAGGTCGTGAAAAACAAAGGTGTGGACAAAGCCAAGCAGAGGCCACGTGCGGAGCCACACTAGCTATAGGGGATCTCTTGACTGTTGGTGAGACTGGCTGGAAGGAACGACGCAGGATATTCATGTTCAAGCAAATACAGGCGCAGATGAGTGCATACTCTGTACTATGGATCCCACCCATATTCACCAACCCTTGTGGCTGTCCTGAGTCCATTTACACCGTTCTGGTCAAGGATTCCCTTTCTCCTCCCCCAGTCTAATGGATTGCAACCTGCATGGGCCAATGATACATGAGCAACACCCGCTCCTATCCACTAGAGCTGGGTTTTGTACGCTCCTATCCACCAGAGCTGGGGTTTGTACGGAACCCTCCCCCTGCTGGGATGCCCTCCCAGAAAGACCCCAGTGCATAAAAATGACAAAGCATTCAGAGACGGAGGCATCCACCCTATGTGTGAATATGGTAATTCCTCCCGTGTCAAAATAAATCACAATGTCCTCTGACTTCTTTTCCTCCCCTTTGCTTAGCTGCAAGGCAGCACGAAACAAAAGCAAAATGTCAAGTTGTGTAAACAAGGCAAAATGGTTTTTTTTTTTTCCTCATAGTCCTCGAGGCTTCAGAGATTGTCAAACAAGCTTATTGACTGTAGGTTTTCTTTTGCCTAAAGTGCGGCATATTCACTTGTTAAAATTCAGACGCATAAATGCATTTATCCGATGGCTCTTACTGATGAAACTTGGCAACATACAGCAGTGCCAACAAAGGTATCTGACAGGCAATTCCACCTTCCAGTGATTTAAGTTAAAATACTTAAAATGCTGTAATTCTGTCATATTTGTTCTCTCCCGAGTATTGTCTTACTTCAGAATGAAACGATATTATGACAACAGTGTTCTTTCATAACCACTTTCTATTAACTGGAGATGTGCACATACGCAGAAGTTACATTTTGCCCCCACTGGCTCAAAGGAGATTTTGCAGGTGAATGTCATTGAGGATTCGTTCTACAGTTTCAGGAACTGATAAACATCAGAGGCCCATGAGTGCGCCTACAGTTGGAGACGTTAAATGAACGACATCGAGTGTGCAATACAGCAAACACCCACTTAACTCCAAAAATGACAGACATCTGTCCCCATTTTAACTCCCTGCATCGATGGTGTCTGCGGTACCCAGTGGACAAGATCTGTTTTGGATCGAGAAGGAGTCGTTTATGGAAATACGCTACTTTATAATCTGCCTTCACTTTTTTCCTACTGCTCGGGAGCAAATAAAATGACGTACAGAGTCCTGCCATAAAGAAACTGTCCTTCCCAAATGCTGGAGTCCCTAAGGAAACAGCAGAGCCCTGAGCCATCACTGTCTCCAGCCCGGAGCTCCGGCCACCATGTTGAGATATGCGGGTCCGGTGCCTGAGCCCAGCAGTCAGCTCAAAACACGGATGGTGAGCAACCAGCAGACTCTGAGCAAACCTGAATTTCCGTTCCACAGGGCTCCTTGGAGATGCAACTCTTACAGACTGTAGGCACACAGTCATGCTCCAATCATCTCCAAGGACAGAGACTATGGAAAGATGGCGATTCATTCTGTTTTCTCACGGGCAGGCAGCAAACCAAAGGTCCCAAGAGGCTGGTCCATGAAATTGTGCCCTGGGACATCTATGGCCGTGTGCTTCCTGCCTCCACCAAACAAGCATTAGGAAGTCGGTGCAGAATGACAGGAGGAAGTGAGTGGAAGGTGTGTGTGCGGCCATCATAATAATAACAGCACACTGTCGAGGTCTTCATTCATCCCGGGCATGCTTCAAGACATCCCAGCAACACAGGCAGGGGTATAATCCCATTTCACAGATGAGCAAAGAGAGGCCCAGTGAGACTGGTAATGTGCCCTGGCTTGCCCGCCAGGGGGTCCTGGGGCTGCAGCAGAACCTCAAGCATCTGGCCCCAAAGTCTCTGCCCTTTCCCAGCACTCCTGCTGCCACCACCATGCACAAGTCACATGTCATGAGGCCATCCGTCCCGCTTAATACCATTTGGGGCACAAAGGCATGGTCTTGGGTCTGAATTCCGCCCCTGCCCCTTGCAAGCTGTGAGAGCTTGCTGGGGGGCAAGCCACTTCCCTTCCATATGCCTAGGTTTCCATATCTGCAAAGCAGACTAGTGAGGGCCGGTCCTCAGGGGACTGGATGAGGACTAGGATGGATGCATAATGCCCGGAGAGAGAAGGTGGCCCCGAGTAAAGATGGGGATGCTTATTATTAGTAGCATTCAGTGTCATTATGGCAGGGGGCAGGGGGTAAGGCTGTGGAAGAGATAGGAGATGCAAACACATGACCCTAAACCTCCAATTTAACACAGCCAAGAACAGTTGACATCCCTAACGGCCTTTTGAGAACAGTCTTATTAGGTGGAAGAAAGGACCGAGCTCATGAATTGCTTGCTTTTTATTAAATCATATGTTCAGTAACATGCTAGAAATGTCTTCTAATGATCCCTAATTGTTCTTTTCCTGTTCTAAATGCAAAAATCAATGTAGCTTTAACACAGGTTGTTGAATATCCTGGAAACAAGGTGAATATACGCTAGTTTCTGCCCCCTTCCTATCCCTCTCTCTCTTTTTTTTTTTAAGATTTATTTATTTATTTGAGAGAGCGAGAATGAGAGAGAGAGAGAGTACATGAGAGCGGGGAGGGTTAGAGGGAGAAGCAGGCTCCTCGCCGAGCAGGGAGCCCGATGCGGGACTCGATCCAGGGACTCCAGGATCATGACCTGAGCCGAAGGCAGTCGCTTAACCAACTGAGCCACCTAGGCGCCCCCCTAACTCTCTTTAAAAGTGAAACAACTAATCTGGAAGAAATACAAGTGGAGACCATCAAGGGGAAGCAGAGCGGGGTTCTAGGAGCACACCTGGAGCTTTGGGAAGCAGGTGGGATCACCAGTGAGGTCAGGATGCCCCATGGCATCAGCCACCTGCTCCCTCCTTGGTGCCCAGGAAGATGGTGGGGAGCAGAGTAGGAATGTCCTGCTGGGGACATTTGGGGACAGCCTCTCCCCTATGTGATCTCAAGGGTTTATGTCCCTGGCCAGGAGGAGAAAAAACACCTGAGAGGAACAGGTAGCGGGGGAGGGGTGCAATAGACAGTCCTGCATGCCCTAATGTACTTTAGCACCAAATCTACTGGTGACGATGCAGGGATGAACCTGTCAGCACTGCCCACTCACAGAGCAGACCTTCCCTGATGCATCGTCTCGTGCTGGTCACCCCGGGAGGTGACCACTGGACTACACCTACCTGGCTGAAAGCAGCCACAGGGTTCTCTTTAGTGTGAACTCTGCAAAGGCCTTGCAGAAAGAGCCTGACCTGATGCCTGCTGCCCAGAGGCAAAGTACAGCCCTGGGACACCACATCCCATCTTCCTTAACAACCATGCTAGCCAAGAGCGCTGAGCACCTGAGCCCAGTAGCCATAGGCAAATGGTCACACACATGTTCCTTTCCATACTTTACGTACCTAACAGTAAAGCATGAGACCATACACATATCTGGAGGAAACACAAGAGAAAAGGTACGTAATTTCGTAGGTAGAAAAAGCCTTTTTAAAACCCATCATCAATCCCTGAAGTCACAAAGGAGAGGCTCTTAACTCTGACCACAGAAATTCACCACAAAAGGGTCTACAAATAAAATGAAAAGACAAAAAAGCAGGAGAATATTTGTAACATACAACAAATAAACTACTAATGTCCTTAATATGTAAAGAGCCCATACAAATCATTAAGAAAAAAAAGATGGACTATCCAATAGAAAAGGATTCAAGAGATACAAGAACGGAATTCTTAGGAGAAAAAACATAACTGTGGATGAAAATGTATAGTTTCAACGGCAGGTGTAACAGGAAGGAAAACTGAAATGGTGAAATAGCATTTTTCACCCGAGAAATATAAAAGTAAACATCTTTTCAGAATCAAAATATCTAGAGTTGTTGAGATTATGAGAAAATTAGCATTCGCACAGATAATCAATGGGTGCCCCACTGTAGAGGGTCATCCGTGTCCTGTAAACCATTGCTCACAAGGGAGTCCTCAAACATACATCTCAGAAAGTGACAATAATGGAAAATCTTGGCACAGCTGATTTTATTTTCATTTATCATAAATTCATTTACTTTTTCTTCAAGGCTGGGAGGTGTATGAACCTAAATAAAATTATATTCTAGGAACACCACCACATATACGATGTTGAGGAAGCCCCGTATTTTGAAAGTATACATTAAGTGCTCTGACATGGCTGCACTGAACATTTCCTGAATTCTTCTGCACATGTCCCAAAGCTTAGTGCATACTTTTGCAAATCAAGCATGCGATTTTTTATAGTGTCTCTTGATTAAATCAGTTTGACAACTGTGGAGAGAAAATTATACCTGGGTGGGTCCGTATTAGACATCCCTTCACAATTTATGGGTTATCCTCATTTCTTAGATGTCTTCCTCAAGTTTCCACAACCTCATTAGGTATCCTGCGTTCAGGTAAACAGTGGTCTATAAGGACTCTTTCATTTCTCTCCTGGCTAGATACGCTGGAATAAAAAATCTGCCCATTAGGCAGGGGTGTTGTAATAGCAGTCCCCGTCAAAAGTCCCTGGGAAGATACTGTCTGTTGGCAAGCTCTATGTCATGATTATCTTGGTAAGAAGGGCTATGGTGACAAGACCGGATGTCGTACTTTTTCTGATTCAGAGCTGAGGTGTCACTCCAAGCATATACCCAAGATTTGACAGTCTGGGATAAACTAGTAGAGTTCTTTGTTTTGTTGTCTTCTTTTTTTTTTTTAAAAAACATCAATTTCCACTTTGGGGAATTAGCGTAACCCTGAAGTTATTGAATTAAGCAGATTTTACAAACTCTGCCAAAAAAGTATGCTATTTAGGATGCACTTGAAGAGACACCTGATGTCAAAGGACCCCATGTGTACACACACACACACACACACACACACACGTGCATGCTCCCAAGCAACTTAAAGTCTTCTGAAAATTCCAAAAGGGAATTTTCAATGAAGAGAAGCACCAGGGTGAAAATAAAATCCAATTTGTTGCTTGAGTTGAGTTTTAATAATTGTGTCATAGATGCCTTGGGATTCAGAAATGGCAAGTGCTGGCTGAGTAGTTAAACAATACTTTGTAAGTAAACTGGGTGCTATGGTCAGCAGCGGCAACTTGGAGAAGACCAGACAGCCTTAGCTCTTCATCGGCTCATCCTGGGATGAGGGGCTTAAGAAAATGTGCTGACTCTGCTGCATAAATGACAACAGACTTTTTTTTGTTTGTTTAATTAAAAAAAGAAAGCCAAGAGAAATGTCTGCCCTCTTTAGGAATCAATATAATGTGGCACATGCAATTTTAACAGGTTTATTGTGTCATTCATCATATTAGTAAAGATATTTTCGGGGGGTGATCATCATCATCATCATTATTATTTCAGAAATCATAATGCTCAATGCTACCAAGTGTGTAGTGATCTGACACACTATTTTGGCACACCTAAGTCCCTTTTCCAGTAATTATCTTCTAGTCAATTTCTTTGTATAAGTTCCTTCTACACCTCAGGGATTTTCTCTTTATTTTAGGTAGATACAGCATGTGCTTTTAAACCGGTTTGTTACCAGTGCTTTGAGTTATCTTTTTTGATGTCAGGAAATTTTAAATTTTATATAAGCCTATAAATATTGTCCTTTACTATTTATCTCTTTGCTTTTAAGCTTAGAAAGAGCTTGCTCAAGGATATCCCGGATAAATAAAGCCCAATCATAATAATGTCCCTGCATTCATTCATGGGTCAGTTTTCCAAATTCAATCTGCATGGGGAATTCAGTTAGATGAATGGGAAACAGCAGTACAGCACAAAACAAGATTAACCTTCTAGGTGTTCATATGCCACCTCCACGAACGTGGGTAAGTTACTCTAGGTTCCTAAACTACAGCTCCCTGAGAAAACTGCCTTCTTTGTCTGGACCATCATCACTTCTTTCCTCTTCTCCTCATCTTTGTTATTTTCATTATTGTCATCTTCTTTATCATTCTTCATTTGTCATCATTTTCTTCACCACAACCATCATCACCATCACCATCATCTTCTTCACGAATCACCTTCAGCACCATCACCATCACCATCATCATCATCTCCATCACCATCATCACCACCATCACGATTATCACCATCATCTCCATCACCATCATCACCATCATCGTCCCCATCACCACCACCATCATCATCACCATCATCCTCCTCTTCAAAATCATCACCACCTCCATCACCATCATCATCATCAGAACCACCATCACTGTCTCTTTAAGTGCATGCAAAGCACTTACCACAGTGCCAGGCACCAGCAAGGTAATTATGTCTCCCAAAGTTTAATCATCCTATTGCAATTAACATTATCATCTATTCTTAGCTGTCTGCCTTGAAAGGCCACCTTTACATTTACATGATATTCTCTTTCTGGGCTTCCTATTCTTCTCCATCATTCTATCTATTCTGGAGCCAGTGAGTCCTAGCTTCATTTCTTTATTTTTGTTTAAACTCTACAGAGCACACTTTTAAACACAATGCAAATTAAAAACACGTTTAAGAATTCACAATGCATCCAACCTTGGCTGCAGAAGACTGGAGGTTGTACTTGTTCTACATGAGAAGCTTAAGAGTTTTATGACAAAATGCTTCCATGTTCTGCTTCACACTGCCTAAGAGTAGGGACTGTCCTGAGCATAATTCACTGTGATGTGCCCCACAGCTACAAGGTGACAATGAGTCATGTGTTATGAGCATTTCACTCTTAATACTGCCTTCATGCCATGGAGCTGACAGATGGGGCTTTGCTGTACAGAGCTGGAAGCCAGCATGCTTTAGTGTGCATAGACCACCTCCCTTACTCCCTGAAACCTACTAAAAACCTGGAACTTTGGCTGGTGACCAACCGTTGAAATAATTTTCAAGTCTCCACTGACTGTCTGATAAAACTGGAAGCTCAGTTAATGAATGTGTGGTCCATAATAGCTCTACATTGCTCCCTATAGAGTATACTATTATTCATCCAGTGTCTTGCCCAGACATAAACCTCCACTCTGAAAATGAGTGAAGCTAATCAGCTATTCCAGTCATAGGGGAGCTGAGCTTGGTGTCTTTCACGTGAGCGCACTCACAAGGAAGGAGCCAGCTGGATGCCCTGGCTCTCCAGTCCCTTGATGTGCTTAACACAAGAAGCTTGACTTCTTGTCCTTTATCCAAACTCCTAAAAGCACACCACACACTGGTGCATACCTGTAATGGTTCTACCTCTGCCATGTAAACACTTTCACATCTTCCCAGTCTTCCAATACCTTCCCTACATCATGTTTGGACGTGCAACCCATCACCTCCCAAGCCACCAGCGCCCGCCCCCCCCCCATTCTTCTCATTCCCCTGCCGTGGCCTGACACTTGGGTCATTCCCTAATGCCCCAAACTCCAAAGCTGAATTGTCTTTTGTGATACTCTCTGGCAACATTTCAGTTATCAGTCAATTCAATGATCCATCTCCTGCCTCAACATTGGACTGAAAATTACCCAATTCCACATCTTGAGCCAACACCCGACTCCTGGTCTCCCTCCAAGCAGAACAGAGCTCAGACAGAGTCCAGTAACTTATCCCTCTGCCCACATCCCTCCATGCTTCTTGAAGGAATATCCAACCCCACTGACCCTGAGCTCCTCAAATATCGCTCATTCAGCCACCTCCTACAACCATAAAGTTTATAGTAGCTAAATGCACTTGTGTCTTTTCACCTCTTCCTAGTTGGAGTTGATTGTCTTTTAAAGTGTTCTTTACCCCTGAATTCTGATACCCCATTTCTCCTACTCTTCTTGGTCTCATGGGTTCCTTTGTTTCTCTTTTGGGGATTGTTTCTATTTTGCCCTTCCTTTGAATGTTCTACCTGGCCTTCCATTTTCAGTATGCATCAGAAGCGAACACATTATTTTCACGCTTTAGAGGGAGGCCACATTTATCAAGAATAGGAGTGTTTAAAAATTCAAGATAGAAAACTGATGTATTGAATCCCAAAGGAAATACACAGCATTATGGCCCAGATTACATTCCTAAGAGAACAAAAGAATCACAAAGAGAATATTGCCATTGCTTTCTTAGACCCTGTAATGCTAGCTGATGAGAAGTAGAAACATGGAAGTTTATTTCTAAACTTTCACCTTGAATTTCAATGCAAGTAAACCTTGAGTCACGAGTTACTCAACTGCTTTCAATATCCTTTCAAAGCAATCTTATCCACTCCCACAGGTGGACCATTATTATCCACACAGGTAAAAGAAAGCCACATTTCCCAAGCAATCTCAGCACCTCGGACAGGGCCTTGCAAGTATCAGGCACCTGACCCCCCTGGATTTCTCCCTTAAATATGATTTATTGAGCCCCTGCCGTGCTCCTGGTCTGCAGCATTCTAGAAGCAAATGTCTTCTGCATGAACCCAACCAGAGCACTTTGGCCCAGGCAAATGGGACCTACTAAGTGAGGGGTTATCCACTGCACACTACATTTCAGGGTCTCACAATGGTCCTAGAAAGAGTCCATGTTTAAATGGATAATCCATTAGACTCATGTCCAAAAAGCCAAACCCTGGTTAGAATTATGCCATGGGTCTGAGGGGCTTTGACCAACATCCAAGTCTCCTCATTTGCTTGTGTTACCTGAGGTTCTTGCCACTGTCCTGATCTGCTAAATGAGACCTTCCAATTTATTCTCCATTCCTCAGGATGGATTTGATGTGTGGCCATTGATACTGCATGCCATGTGCTCGACTATACGCCAGACACGGAAAGGAGGAATTCGCGCTGTACCATAACCCCCAACTTATCTTGCATGAACCCATGTGTTATTTTTCCTTCCGGTTGGCTGTGTGTTCCATCCCTGCACCCAGAGAAGGTGGCACTGTCCAGCCCCACAGAGGGAAAGGCAGGGAGAAACTGAGGATCAGCGTATCTAGCACAAGCACTAGCAGGTACTGAGCATACTGAGATATCACAGATACTGAGCAACTGAAAACTCACTCCTGAAGACTTCTCCATGCCACCAGCAAGGTTGGTGCTTCTTCCACTAAAGAAAAAAGGCTCACGGTTTTTGTTTGAAAGAAAAAAATCCCACGTCAGCCACTGGATCCTAACCCTTGGAAGTGGCAGGAACTTTTTTTTTTTTAATTGGAAGGTTTGATCTGAAGCTAGAGATTTACATCAGCATTCACTCATTGTTCTCGAGTTGCATCTCTCTTTGTAGGATACAGAATTTGGTACTTGAATCCTGAACAAGTGCTGATTTATAATGCCTTCCCATGGCTCTATTAATAGCATGGGGCTCTAAGTAAATGCTGAGTGCATGCAAGTTCCACCTGAATCTGAGCCAACACCCAACTCCTGGTCTCCCTCCAAGCAGAACAGAGCTCAGACAGAGTCCAGTAACTTATCCCTCTGCCTACAGCCCTCCATGCTTCTGGAGGTGTCGTCTAGATTGGTACAAGCCACAGAGAAGAAACCAGTGACAGCAACCACCTCCATCCCTCCACCTGCTCCCTCTGCCCCGTTCCCATTCACAGATCTCAAGTAAATATCACTCCATTTCCGGGAGAAGATAAACAGCTAGGATGGCATGCCCCCAAGATACTCGGTGCACATTTGAACACACTGTGATTTTGCCCGTTTGTTCCTCTCCAACTCTCTACGGCTTCAGAATTACTTGGGATTGAAAATCGCACTTTGCGACGGTGCCCCTACTGCCCCCAGGATTCGACGGCGGGGCTATCCTGCTGAAATGACATGGTGGGCTGTGTCCACTGGCCCTGTATGCCCGTCCATCCCCTCTCCAAACTCTCAAGCGGCTTATCTGCATCTTCGCTGGGACACTCATTCATCACTTTCCGCGCTGTGTTATTTTAAGATCTCCTGGAAGAATCTTCGATCCCTCCGTGGCTCCTACCTTCCCTTACATCAAGGGACTCGTCATGATTACACTCCCCCTCCAAAAAAGAAAAGAAAATTAGGCACACAGTATTCAACAAACGTGAGTAATGCAGGAATGAGCGCTATCCCTCTGATTGATTGTTGACCATCCAGCGCTCATGAGGAGGCCTTTCTCGTTCCAGGGAGAGTGGTGGAACCAGGTGCAGCAGCCTTCACACTCTATGGGAACACCTGCATTCGGGTTCCTGCTCATCCCTTGCATTAATTCTATAAGTACTACACCTGAGGCCGGCAGGTGCATCAGCCTTCAGCAACCCTCACCTGCCTTACCTGCAGAATGGAGACAAGGAGCATACCACCTGCTGGAACGATGGCCCACGGCACAAAGGAGGGAATGCGTGCAGGCTCCAGGGCTTGGTGTGGGGCACTCCCTGAGCCCGCAGTCACTGAGATTATGAAAGAAGGCTAACCACCCCGCGGGTTACTTAGAGGGATTCTAGATCCAGGGTGTGAGCCACCCACGTGGTGTCTCGGCAGGACCCCTTCTGTGGTCCTCACTCCAAAGATACCTGCTCACTTCCATCAGTGACTATAACCATGCAAGACAGCGCCATCACACAGCTAGGAATAAGGCAATAAACACAAGGACGTGGCATGGGAATGGCCCTGGAGCACAATTAAGTAGTGAAGGTGCTTCTGTTGTGACTATGCCTTTCTAGGTTCAGAGAACCCTGCAGTGGAGAAAGTTAGGCTCCATGTAATTAGGCCGCATCCAACAATTTTGAAAGAAAATGCTCCGAATGGCTGAGACGTGCCCTCTGCAGCTCTCCGCCCCTCTCTCAGGGGCCTTTCCTGCAAGATGCATCATTTTTAAGCAAATATCCCCATTTTATTTTATTATGTAATTATTGAGAACACTGCAGTCCCCTCAGCCTCATAAGGAAAGGCTTTTCTTGGAAAGAAGGGATGTTCCTCGAAACGCTCAGATGTACTGGATGGGTCTCGAAACGCTCAGATGTACTGGATGGGTAAAACAGCAGAAATATCCGGAGAAATTAACGTCATGGCTTAGGGGGAGGATTTCATTTTTTGGCAAAAAGAAAAGCACAGAATCATCTACATATGGGACATCAGGTTCTAACGCAGATCTCAAAGACTGAAAAACACTCTCTTGTTTTGTTCTAGAGGGGACCCGGAGTAGGAAAACACTGAAAGTCAGACTTGCTAATGAGTCAGGGCACGCATATGTGGCATGATAATGAAATAAAAATTAATCAGTCCGCCTGATGAGACCAGCATGAGCTCACGTGCTAGCCCACAGACGTCTTGGAGGCCTCTAAGAAACCTGTTACTTAAAATATAACACTCATCAAGGAGATGAAATATTCTACTGACTCACACCGTGAAGGTGTGGAAAACGTACAGGATTCACATGCAACATTTAAAGAAGCAAGAACGAAAAGAGGCAGGCTCATCCTGGTGTATGGGAGAGCCCTAGTACATGCATCCGTTCTGTAAACCTCGTGAAGGGGAATGTTGTGTCACAGGGACTCCCTTTCTGTTCTTCTACAGAATCACAGACCCTCGGAGAAGAAAAACCGAGGACTTGCCTCATCTGAATTCTTCATGTAAAGATGACAGACCTGAAGCCTAGAAACTTAAGACATCTCTCCAATTCACAGACTCTGTAGATGGAGAGCTAGAAGCTAGCATAAGGGTCCTGTCCTCTTGTTTCTTAAGACGGTGCTGCTTCCGAGATTCAGCAAAACGAAACAAACCAAAACTTGTTCTTGTCATCACCAGAGTAGGCTAAGAGCATCACATTCAATTTGCAGCTTAAAACAAACCAACGAACCAAAAAAAAAGAATGCTCCTTGGCAATGATCAGGTTATTTCCAAAACATCTAGATGAAAGACTTAAAAACTATTAATTTGGTACACGAAGAAAAGGAGGAAGAATGAGAGAAGGAAAAAAAAAAAAAAGAGGAAAAGAAAAGAAACACCTGAAAATCCTAAGCAACCTATGGACTGGTGACATATGGACAACGGTGTGCCCTTTTGTCCCCAGGGATTGTGCAATGTCCACACAAGAGAGCATGTCACCGGCAAAGACAGGCGCTGAGTGACGAGTTCAGAGCCCCCTGGGTGTTCCCCTGCCTTGCTTCCCCTGCATGCTACAGAACAGACCCGACATCGCTCAGCTCTGCCAGAGAAAAGCAAAGACAGCAGGGTCCTGATGATCTCATGGAGATGGAGAGGACAGTTTTTTTTTTTTTTAAATAAGAAGTCTTCCAAGCACCTCTGGAAAAACAATGGCACGTTTTTCAGGAAGAGAGCAATCTGCTTAGGAAGGAGGAGACAGGACACAAAGAATGAGACAATCTTGGCATCCTGGCAGAGGCGGCCACAGAACGCTGGCCCTAGAAGACGCAAACAGTGGGTTCTGGCGCCAAACAGAACGGCATCGCCAGGAGACCCCACAGCAGCGTGCCACGGCTGTGCATGCCCGTGGTCTTCTGCAACCCCAAACCTGCCACTTATCTAACAACGCTGCGGAAGACACAGCGTTGCGCACATCCCATTGTTAACAGGCCCCGCGAGGACAAAGACTAACAGTGCGTGGGCTCCTTTTCTCCATTAACCTGTGTTCGTCAGCCCCCAGACCCAGTCTTCCCCTCCGATGAGCCCTGCTACCTCAACCATGCACTAGGCGCTGAAGATGCTGTTTATGTTCCATTTATCTTTCTGACTTAGCGTTTCATTACCTTTTTGAAAAACACAGAAGGGCACCTGGGTGGCTCAGCTGGTTAAGCAACTGCCTTCGGCTCAGGTCATGATCCTGGAGTCCCAGGATCGAGTCCCGCATCAGGCTCCCTGCTCGGCGGGGAGTCTGCTTCTCCCTCTGACCCTCCTCTCTCTCATGTTCTCTGTCTCTCATTCTCTCTCTCGCAAATAAATAAAATCTTAAAAAAAAAAAAAAGAAAGAAAAACACAGAAACCCATCTGCTGTCTATAAAGGCACGGGGCCCAGAGGTGGACCTTCACAGGACGTGGCGGAGAAGGAAGAAGACTCGGGCCCACCGTGAGCACACACAGAAGAGAAAGACACACATACCAACGCCCCAGTCCATCTCCTCGACAGCGTCGCCATAAGCACCGTGTTTGCTTTTGCCGGAGAAGTCCTTGGAAGAGAAGAGGGCCGTGTGCACGTGGAGGTATGACAGGACCAGCAGGAACGGCGTCTCAGCGTTCCTGCCAGAGGAGAGAATTTCAGAGCAATATGAGCATGTGCACCTCCGATCCCACCACCATCAAACT
Organism: Neomonachus schauinslandi; assembly: GCF_002201575.2. Classification (NCBI taxonomy): domain Eukaryota; kingdom Metazoa; phylum Chordata; class Mammalia; order Carnivora; family Phocidae; genus Neomonachus; species Neomonachus schauinslandi. The sequence goes on from NC_058419.1 coordinate 122,155,401, forward strand.
AGTATGACGTGATGCCATCTGAAAAGTCAGAAAGCACCACCAGGTGATGTCCAATACTGGAGACATCACTTTCATTTGGAGAAATGGAAGTGTCCACGGCGTACCTATGAAGAGAAGACTCATGGTTACCTTGTCCGGGTCAGCAGACTCAAGTGCTATTTTCTCGACACATTCCCCGAGGACACAACTCTGGAAGGAATGTCGTGGGAATGGCCTGCTTTGCCCTCGAATTCTCTTCTTCCTTCTCTATACGGTGATTAGTAGGAACTCATGAGCCTTCAAATGCGTATTCTCTTTGGAATATGTACACACACACACAGATAAGCTATTGCCTAGTAAACACCCATTTCTTGACTTCTTACGGCAACACCTATCTACCCATCTAATGCCAACTCAACTGTTTCGCCATATTGTCCACCTTCTACAACCAAGCAAGTCTCCTAGAATAAATGTTCAACTGTCAACACTGACGTTTTGGAAGTTACATGGAACATTCTTTGAACTAGCCCCGATCTATAAAGAGTCTCAGGTTATTGCAAAAGCATTTCTTAAGTCAGAGTGTATCAAAACATCCTGTGCTGTAATGGGTGAGAACACACAGCTGGGGGAGAGTTGTAAGTCATTGTCAACGGGTGGGCCTTGTGACAACAGTCATGAGCCTGGTGAGTGTGGGAAGGTGTGGGTGTTTTCGCCCAGGTCTGCTGAGAGGGGTCAACAACTTACATCCCCTCCTCTTTGCATTGTGCCAATCTCTGAGAAATGCACTTAGTTGATGCACTTTGGTTTTATGTAACCGGTTCAAATTTCACATTAGTCCAGGAGAGTGTCAGAAATGCCTTTCCGTCTAAACAGGACCATTGCCTAAGTGCCCTTTTGAAGGCTGCTGGGGCACAAATGGAGTGAATAATGGAACAGATGGGTGGCCCAATGCCATTTCTACTAGAGCATCAGGTGCACTACCCACGAATCCCTTACGTGCTTTCCTTGTCCCACTAGACCATGAGCTGGGGCATGTCACAGACATCTCGGGGCAGCAGGGACCAGCACGGTGACTGCCAAGGAGCAGACTACAGCATCTGTTAGTCGATGAAACCTTGCATCAGCTCTCCCAGCTTCCTCAGATCCACCCAGGACTCCCAGGCACTGCAGGGATGCATCAATGCAATGTGGCTGGAGCAAAAGGTGCTCTAGAGTAGGTAGTATTACACATAGTAATGTGTGTACATGCATGTATGTACACGCATGCATGTACACACAAAACACATACATGACATATACACACACATATATAACACATACTTCTATGTACCTATATTCATATATATACCCATATACACACAAAGATACACTGTGCACCTCTATATATTAGTATAGGGCTGGGTGTATATGGGCATATACATGCACATACACCTATATATGCTATTAATATAGATATGTAGGTACACAGAAACATAGACATGCACACCTATATATGTTATTAACATACGTGTGTGTACACATAGATTGTACACACATATACCTATACGTAGAATTACTATAGGTTTATATATGTGTATACACACACATGCAAATAACATATATTGTTAGTATAGCTGTGTATAAATATATACACACACAAATACATAAGATATAAACTCTTAAGTCAGAAATCTCTGATCATTTCGAAGGGACTGTCCCCTCCGTTCATCATCTTTGCCAGCCAGCAAGAGCTCTCAAGAAATAATCTGTTTCATGAAATCAATGACGCTTTTACATATTTATTTGGACTCCTTAAGTCCTCATGATAACGAAAACATTTCAAAGTTAGAACTGGGTATCACAACGCTAACAAGCCAAGCTCTGATAAATGAATGCATGCTTTGTTAAATGCATTTTCAACGCATTCGTGTGCATAGAGCTTGGGTGCGTCCAGCCCATACAGCGCCTTACGGGGTCAGTGCTCAGACCTGCTGCTTATCACACTTTACATGGAAGGCTGTTCCTTGCACTGATGTTCCCCTTGCCTTTTGAAACAGAACATAAGCCTAAAACATCAACTTTGAATGAGCCAGGTCCCTGCTGGCTCAAGATCAAATTGAGCCAGTTACTGTGAATCATCTGTATGGCGCTTTAGAGTTGTAGGGCTTGTGTTGGATTCTGTCGCTTTCCCTTTTTACAAGAATATACAAGGAAGCGGCACTGTTATTGTTTCACAACTAACTAGAAAAGACCAAAAATAAACAAATACACAAAAAATACCCCACCAAAACCCAACCAGCAAACAAGCAAAAACCTTGCATGTAGTCTAGGCCACATCTCCACATAAAGTAGAATTTGCATGAGAATCCAAACCCTAGACATCTAGTCAACCATGACTTGTCCCCATTAATTTTCAGAAAGGAAAGAAGATGCATTCACGTTCAGATGGACCCCACTGGGGCTGCCATCCGAGCTGATGGTCTGCACACAACGCATCGCTCTGGGTGCTTCTAAGTGCAGATGCCTTCCAAGACCCTGGGAGAAGTGACGCTAAGCCGTGATAGGGCATAGACCTCTGCCCTACAGGAGGCCAGCCAGTGCGGCCCCCTTCCGAGTCATCCTGGGGGAGGTTTACTCACACCTGGACACAAGGCAGCTGCTTCTCAAGAAGCAGACTACGGCTCTAAAAACCGGCTCAGATTCCCCCAAATCAACATGCAGTAACGCTGTTCCCAAACAGACAGTTACATGACCTATGGTTACAATGTCACCCTCCTCTGCTCTCCTGCTTATTTCTAGATTTAAGGAAAATAGATCGGGTGGCTTAAAAATTCAACCTTCTGACCATGTATGTGATCAGAGCTGGTGATACGGGATGTGTCTGAGAGAATGTGCTGAGAACGAAGAGGCATCGTGTGCCCAAGAGCTTCCGAAAAATTAATAAACAGAAGATGAAGAAGAAAGAGCCCGCCATCGACCTCCCTGGCAGGATCCCAAGTTGGAGGCATTTTGAAATATGAGCCCAGAACGAACAAATAGATGACCAAGTCCGCCCACCAAGCAGACGAGGGAGCCTGACATAAACACCGTTCATGACCATGGTAGTTGAGAGCCGTCAGGCCAGTAGGGAAGTTCAAGCCAAGCCGTAGAGTGGGATTCCTGTCCTGCAATGTACGCAGACCCTCCGTGGAAGGGGAGAAGGCCGTTCCTGCGTTCATCCTAACACTGTGCGTATTTATAGAATGCTTGTTTCTATCATCTCTCTACAGAGCCGTTTTTAATTGAGCAGGCTAGACACTGTGGGTACCAGCCAAGGTCCTGGGAGTCCAAGCACAGTGACGAGGTTTTAGATGCACCAACAATCCTGGAAAATGCAGAGACGCGTATCAGCTTGCAAAGGACTGCACGGCAAAGACTGACCGTCCAGGAACACAGGTCCGGTGGATGGTGAACGGGAACGTGGGCTACACACCCATAAATCCTCGGCAGCCTTGCACACACCCTGGGCTGTGACTGACAGCCTGTGCTCCAGTGAGGGAATTCTCACTGAGCAATATCCTTCCCGATGCAGAGAGCAGCTCAGGCTCATGGAGGAGGTCTGGGTCTCCCTTTCCTATGACCTTGAAAACTCCATGACACTTCATCGAGTCAGTGGGCGGGAGATTTCCCATGAACAGCTCAAGTCCTGTGTTATTCGCCGGAGCTATTCAGTAAACAACGCTTTTGGAAATTTATTGCCACTGGGAAAAGACTGAACTTTCTGCTGCTTCGTGCCTTCGTGCTATTTGTGAAAAATGCCGAAGGAAGCTGCTTCCCAGCAACCTGCAATCATTTCAATCTGAGGATCACAAGACTGACGTCCTATGAACACAGACTGAAAACATACTCAAGGGGATGGTGAAGCCATTATTTTTTTTTTTCCTGTCTGCCACGAAGCTCTCGAACAGAACATCCCTCATCCGAGGGCTTGACCGTTTTTATGCCACCAAGGTCCCAACTTGACCAGCGTCGGCCACCACTGTGAACACCACACTGATGTGTACACAACCCGGCTATTTCTTTGTTCTGTCCACGCACTGCGCATCCACTGGAAGTACATCCGGCTGACACGGTCCTAGCGACTAAAACCTAAAGGTAAGCTCTGCCGGGTCCTGCCACCAGATCGCATCTCAAGCTGGCAGGGTCAGAACTTGCTCCCGGAGAGAGGCGGATTCCAGGGGTTCGTGCAGCGGGTCAGCGCCCCCGAACGCTCTCCGCAAACACATCGGTGTCCCACCTATCCCTGTGCATACTCACACAGATGACAATGGCAGACACCTGTCCTGGCTATTCACCTGGTGAGCTAGAAGCACAAGTTCTATTACACAGAGCCCCCCAAATTATTCATTCAATAAATCAGAATATTTTTTGAAGATTTTATTTATTAGAGAGCGAGCGAGCACAAGCAGGGGGAGGGGCAGGCAGAGGGAGAGGAAGACTCCTGACTGAGCAGGGAGCCTGATGCCGGACTCGATCCCAGGACCCTGGGATCACGACCTGAGCTGAAGGCAGACGTTTAACTGACTGAGCCACCCAGGCGTCCCCGATCCAAAATTTTTTTTTAATATTTTAAGTCATCTTTAAACCCAGTGTAGGGCTCAAATGCACAACCCCAAGATCAACAGTCACATGCTCTACCAACTGAACCAGCCAAGTGCCCCTAAATCAAAATAATCTTTAAACTAAAATCCCATCGGGGCACCTGGGTGGCTCAGTCAGTTGAGCATCTGACTGTTGGTTTCAGCTCAGGTCGTGATCTCGGGGTTGTTAGATCAAGCCCCACACTGGGCTTTGTGCTCAGCACGAAGTCTGCTTGAGATTCTCTCCCTCTGTCCCTTTCCCCCACTCACTCTCTCTCTCTCTCTCTCAAATAAATATGTAAATCTTTTAAAACTAAACTAAAATGAAAGCCCATAGATGTGCAAAGAAGCCCAGAAAGATACCACTAACACACGGCCTTTGCTACATCTTGGGTTGGGGAAGGCAAGTCCTTAGTGTGAAGGAGTGAAGACCAGCAACGATTTCAACTTCTTACTTGACACACTTCTATTCTTCTTCAATTTTTTAGAGCCTCACATGTTACTCTTGGAGCCACAGAAAAATGGAAAGACATTTTAAAAATAAAAACGAAGAGAAGAAAAATAAGAAAGCAACCCTCTCCTCCCAAAAAAGATGAAATGGACACCCTGGTCTAAAAACCAGTCTGTGTAAGCAGAGTTTAAAAAGTGGCCTGAGGGGCACCTGGGTGGCTCAGTGGCCCCAGGGTCCTGGCATCGAGCCCCGCATCGGGCTCCCTGCTCCGCGGGGAGCCTGCTTCTCCCTCTGCCGCTCCCCCTGCTTGTGTTCCCTCTCTCGCTGTGTCTCTCTCTGTCAAATAAATAAATAAAATATTAAAAAAATAAAAAAGTAAAAATAAAAAGCAGCCTGATTTCAGTCTTTGCTCACGCTGGATCTCTGTGCAAGGATTGTGCATGCTCAGCCTTGTCTGAGGCTCCTTAGTCTCACGTTAGATTCGAGGGCTTTTCAGCCACCAAGGATGCCGGACTCTGAACCCATCAATCACCACCTGCGATGCCCGCTCCCCAAACCCACTGTGATCTGAATGCAAACACCTGAAGTCACCCACATGCCCCATCATACAACAGATGCAGGAAGGATCCTTTGCTGGTTCTGGTTGTAAATTTCCTAGCATGCATTCATTCATTTTCTGAACCCAGAGAGTGCAAGATACTGAGCATATGCAGAAAACAGATAGATAGATAGATAGATAGATTGTTTCCCTGTAGTTTAGGTAATAGGAACTAAGAAACAATTAGAATTGTTGCAATAGGAAATGAGATTCTGAGGAAGGAGATGCATTTTCCAAGGTGCCTTTGGAAAATCAATCATGTGTCTTTGACGTCACTAGAAGAGCATCCTAAAAGGGTGCAGAGAGCCTCCTTAGATGGACACTCCAAGGGGAAAAAAAAAGAAAAGAACAAGAGAGTATATCCACCCTATCAGAGTAAATCTGTCCTGCTAGGAATAACTGTCCTGATTCAGACAGACAATACCAGACAGATTGTCTACTCTTGAGGTTCACACTCAGCCTGGGGACAGGGAGAAAGCCCATGAAGGACCTGAATAGATGAGCATCGGAACGGAGTCAAACTGGGGTCTATGCTAAGGGGCAGAGAGGACAGCAATTCATTCATTCAACACGGGTTCTGAGTGCTAAAAAAAAAAAACCAAGCTAATATCAAAAACGTTGGGAAGTTTCCTCCAAATAGTTCCCTCTCGCAAACAGGCGTTTCTGCTTTCTCTGGGAAAGTCAGCAGAGTGGGAAGTCAGCAGCACTAGCCTGCATCCCTGTGGGATAGCCGTTCACCACTCTGAAAGAGCTGAACCACATCCCGTTCCCTGGGGCCTCAAGAACCATACCACCCATCCCTAATTTCGTCATCAGCCTGGACCCCCGTGAACCTGTGAGCTCCCATGCCCGACATCCAGAAGCTCACACTTCCCGATTTCCAGTTTAGGTCACGACCCCCAGGGCATAAAAGAGATCTGTGTGTTTGATGGAAAAAGGGGGGTCTGAAAGTGCTTTATCCACGCCCCATTCAGTTAGGAATGACACGGATCGGGATGCAGAATCACGAAAAGCAAGCATCCCTCCACAACTTCATACAGCTTGCGGCATGCTCGGCCTGGAATGGGGGCTTGTCCAAAGAGCCAAAGATCCCCTCCACTCCGAAACCTGTCTCCTGGTGACCCATGCACGATAGAGGCCAATCGAGGGGCATCTACCCTTACCGAGCAAGACAATTCTTTAATTACTTAACCTTTCCACTGGTGAACACGTGTGCGTGTGTCCCTGTAGAATTGCCCTTAATTGTTAATCTGATGCACTTTTCTCACCGTGAATTAAAGATCAATATCACCCCTATCCCTTTCTGGCTTAAACGCTTATTGAAACTAATAAAGTCCTCCCATGATCCCCTTCTTCGGAACATGCTTTGGGCCGAATCACAGCCATTCATTATGGCCACTTACACCACGGTCTGGCTGCAGATGTGAAAGGCTAGGTTGAAGGTACCCTGTAAATGCATTTCAGGATTCCGACGGTGCCAAACATCGATGGCAGCAGAACAGGAAGAAAGGTCAGGTCTTCCAATGATACATTTATCAGCTGTCCCAGGTTTTAGGGCATTATGATGAACCATGTTTGCAGGAGCAAGTCTCGATTTCCTGTAGAGCTACAGAGCACAGGACACGGCAGAGGGAGCTCATGATCACAATCCTCCAGTAAGGGCATAATCTCTGCACGGCAACGCCACGTCCCCCCACGACTCGTACTTTCCATCATTCCCACGGCGTGCTCACTTCCCTCTGGGGACCGCTCAGGGATCGGGGTTTGTTAAAGTCGCAAAAATGAGATCTTACCACTCCAGGAAGTCAGTGATTAAAAATAGAACTGTAGCTCTTTTCCAAATTGTGGATTTGTTCTCTTCAGTGCTGAAGGTCCAAGACATATCCCATCCTAAGCGTAACTGAAAGTTACTAGCATTTATCTCACTTCTACTGACAACCTCTTAGAATACACATCGCTGACGCTGAATATATTCCATGCATATGGAACACATCCTGAATTTGTTCAATATGCGTTTAACGTGGGGGCCTGGACAACAGAACACTTGCGGTAAAGTTCATGGGAATTTATGAATCCAGTCACTGGAGATCATAAACTACACAAATCACGTGGGTGCGTATAAAGCTATCATCCTTGAAAACATCCTCTTCAGCCTGAACATCTGTATATTCGCAGAGAAAAAAAGAGTGGTTTCTTTCAACTTAAATGTTGTTCCTAGCCACAAAGCACTGTTTTCGATGTATCTGGGGAGGAAAGGGGCCAACATTTCTGGCTCCTCGTGCTGCAGAGTGACCAAGGTTCACCTCGCTCTGCCGAGGACGATGTGAAACGCGGCTCGCATTCTACCCACTGCCATTAAACTTTTAAAATGTGGCCTTGACCAATCACACGAAAGAAAAAGTACTTTGTGAATAAAATTAACTCGCTGAATTCACCTGTTCCTGTGCGGCCTCTGATTTCTTTTCAGAATAAGCAAATACCTCTCCATCTCCAAGGTAATGAGGATACGGACATCAGAGCTCCCGTGAGAATTATCAGGATGCGTTCTACTTTTGGGGCATGAGACCGGGACTCTTCCGCTTCCACCTGTAAATTTCCCTGGTCTTCTTCCACCTCCTCTGTACTGAGACCTAAGCGGTAAGTCGGCAGAGTCTTCATGGTCCACTCCGACTGAGAAAAACAGCCTTCACAGACATTTTGCTGTGCTTTTTGATCCACGCTGTACTATTACCGTAGGGCTTTGGCTATTCACTCCGAAGTGTGGAGCCTCAAATTCCTCCACCAGAAGACATCTCTTTTTCCCATCTCGTATGGATGTTTTGTTAACAAGAAGGAGGTGACGTGGGTGGTGAAATGTGTCCTGGTGACGTGCGTATCTCCAGTCCCTAGCAGGTCATGCACAAGCACTCCACAAGGGTCACTTACACTTGAACATGTCCCAAGCTGAGCCGCCATTTGCACTGTGCACCCGAGCTGGCTCTGATTTACAGAGCCTGGAAGAGACCGATGGCCAAGGGAGCAAGCCAGGTGGCTGCAGGATCCTTCACTCAGGACACAGAGAGGGTTGGGAATCTCTTAGAAATCCACAGTTCATTCCTGCCTGTAAGAGCAACACAGACTTCTCGCTAACTAAATTGCATTAAGGATGACCTGTCTCTTGCATTACGATACAGCTCATAACATGGTGTGGTGAGCTAATTATCTAGCTTCCCCATAGAAGCAACTCCCCAAGATAAATTTTATCCTTCAGAGTAAACTAGGAGGAGGCACCATGGAGTGCACGGTGATATATTCCAAACCACTGCTCTCTTCAACGCAGAAGTGTGCACTTTACTCCAGGGGCACATTTGCAGCAAATTTGGCTAAGGAGACCTCATGCGAGAGCATCACCCACCAACGAAGCATCTTTGCCTCACGCCCTTGCCACCCACAACTCCATACCTCACGTGAACATCTGCAGTATCAGTCGTTCCAGAGACGAGGCTTAGAGAAAGAAGATAAATTTTAGAAGTAAGAGTTTAAATCATCTTCCTCACTACTCTCGACGTAGGAATTGCATGGGAACTGTGCATCCCCAAACAGTCTTTTATGTTAATGCACGAATTTCACAAGCACTGTCATGGCTTTTGGTCATTTTCCTTCTGCTCCTAAGTCTGAATCCGTTTCTCACACAAAGGTGGTAAAGACCTGCCTACATTATTCAGGATATGCTGGCCAATGACACAACACTTATAAATGCGTCTTTAGAACCTCAAAATACTATTTTTTTTTTGTAAATACTGTTATGTTTCTTTGGTGACGTATTGAGGGGATTCTCAAGATACGTGGCTATCCCATGGACTGAATCAGGTATCACACATCGCACAAGATGACAAATGTAGCCAAGGATGGTTTTATCCAGATGCTTTTGATCTTTGCATCTTCAGGTGACGTAGGAAGAAAGCTTTCTATGAATAGCAACACGGTACACAAAAATGCGGTATTTTCACTAATACCGACCATGCACATGCTGTGTCAACATTCACAATAGGCATTTCCTCTGGAACCACCTGTTGTGAAGGATAAACCCTCCTGTAGTAACTCGATAACCACAAGGTTCAACTGTGGTGTTGCTACAATGTCTTAAATCTCTAGTTCTGCCGCAAAACTGCAGAAACTCCACATCATCAAGATCAACTACACAGGCTTCAAGGCCCTTACGATCAAATTGCTTTTGGTCCCCTCCCAAAGGCACATGCTGAGGAACCCATTAAAATGCCTTGCAATCATCTGAATATTCATATTCTCTACACATCCAATCATTTCTGTCAAAATACCGCATGTTTGAGAGAAGGAAATCATCTGGACGCCGAGGATGATTCCTGAACCCTGTGATTTTTGCAGGAGGCCCTGTATTGTTCATCTCCTCTCATATGTTTCTGAGAGATTGCTAGTAGATGCAGGCCAATAGGTGAGCGTTCAGCTCTTTTAGCAAATTTGGCAAACAGCACACTGCTGGGTTTTGAGCTTCGACGGACAGGTCTGCAATCCCGCAGGGCGCCATCCTATCTTGGAATGGCTGTTCGCTTGCTTATAAAACGCAGCGAGGTCAACCCACGAGGTAAGAGCTTCATCATCCACGCGGACTGTGCCCCACTCTTGAGTGATGACATTGATTTACTGTCCCAGCCAGAGAGATTTTTTAAAAATAAAACGCAGTGCAATAAGATGGAAAGTATTAGAAGTGATCACTCTGCTGGAAAAAAACGAAGAGAACCTTGTTTCTATTAACCATCTCTGTATATCTTACTAGATGACGATATAAAACATATACCTCATAAAGTTCTTAGGTTTTGCACCCGATCACAAGGCAGCATCCCCTTGTGGAAAAATCTACAGGCGTAACAACAGTTGTGACTTTTGCAAAAACCCAACCATGCTCCATTTACTTCTCCGAGTGTCCTAGCAGACGTGGGGTTTAGACCCTCTCCGGGCGCATGAAGCCTTCTCTCAGCACTCCACAGTCAGAATCTCGGAGAGGTAAGACTGGCAATCCTCAGTACTCACCACCTCTGGGTTCTGCTAACACAAAGACTGAGCAGTGGCTACTCTGGCTGTGTAGGCCAAGAGTTAGGCTTACGTAGGCACCACTAACTCAACGGTACCTCCATGTGCCCATGATGACCACAGATGCTCAGGAGCATGACCACCAGCTTAAAATCCTCCTCCTTCTGTCCAGAACCGCATTACGTCCTTCCTCCTGCCATTGTAGCTTGGACCCATGGGTGTCTCCAGTCTTTGGTGCCTGAGAAACTCGTGTTCTCGGCATGTGCCCGGCAACTGACCACACAGACCAGGTGTCTGATTTTCACATGGTATTTCCACCTTTCTCTAAAGTTCCAAATGGAACAACATGGTTTTGTCTGGTTTTGATAGCAGGTGTTCTTGAGATAGTCTCTACTCAGCACTGCCATCGACCCCTCTGTGGATGGTTATTCCCTTTGCTCACTGCAACCCTCAACACTGTGCACCCAAGGGGTCCTAGCCGACCTAAACGAGATCCTTCGCTCCACCCAGGCTCCTCATACACTTGTTCTGCTCAGAAATTTACATAGACTGTTTGGACTTCCCTATGTTGTTTCTGTCACAAGAACCACACCTATACTCACCCAATGCACACTTTAAGAGTAACGACCGTGGTGACACCTGAAGCCCCTTTGATCATCTGGGAGACACTTTCTGGCCTGGCTTCAGAAGCACAGGACGTAAGGGACACCTGGCAGAGCCCCTTGGATGAGAGCCCACTCCATCACACTTCCTTGCACGTGCCATTCCACTGTGCACACCCCTCCTCCCGGGAGCCTGGCTGGAGAAATCTCTGCAGCTGGGAAGGGGAAACGTGGCTAGAAGGACCACCCTGTTTCTCCAGCCTCCATGGAAATCACCAAGCATCATGTGGCAACAGGCAGCACCCGGATAAAAGGCGATACCAACCGTTGTATGAACTGGACCGCGTCTGCCGTCAGCCTCTGCATGAGGTTGTCGTAGGATATGGGCTGCTGGGTGATCTCATGGTTCCTCATCAGGAAGCAGTTTAGGGGCCGGAAGTAATGCAGGAAGCACACCAGAAGGCCGAGTATCATGGCGGCCAGGCAGAGAAGGCAGACGAAGATCGCGGGGGGCACATGGACCAGCCCAAGGAACTTGAGCACCGCCAAGGTGAGGAGCGTGATCGCAATGATCTGAAGGGGGATGAAGACCAGCACCCTGATGCCCCCACTGAAGACGCTGCCTTCTCCGGGCTTGCAGTCCCTCAAGTTGGTCATGGGGATCCCATGGAAATAGTCAAAGCCGTGGCTCAAGGGGTGGTGACAAAAGTCTGTCTTGTTGTGACAGTTTGTCCCAAGGTGCCACTTGCCTGAGAAGACAAATGGATGATATGTTTAGACCCAACGAGCACCCCCACCTGAATGTGAGCTTCTGATTCCCACACACGGAAAAGCGGGATCGCTCTGCACATTTATTAGCCAAACTCCTATTCTGTAGAACCCCACAGTGTTTCGCTTCCTTTTCCACAAACAACAGGGTATTAACTACTCACTCTACCAGAAAACAATAACTTAGTGCTGAAAATAACAAAATAAAATAAAAGGCAAACACCTGACATAATTAATAGGCAGGTGACAAAAATACACAGAAAAACACAACTGTTTTTAAAAGACATTTCCTTAAAATTAAAGTCGTAGAACCAACCTGGTTTTGTCCCTTGAATATTAAAAGTGAAAATGAATCCTTTCTCAAAAAACTACCCCTGAAGCATGAGGAAATCACACTCATAACTCAGCAATTATTTTAAACATCTATGAACATTTCTTATAAAATGTTAATTACACCACTAAATTAGTGAGTGCCTAACAAAAGAAAAACATGATGAGGGTTTTCTGACAAGAGTTGGGAGGAAAGAGGATGGTCATTTTGCTTCTTTGAGAGATTTTAGGAGTCATCTGATGACCGGCATAGACCTATGTTTATCAAGTAAAACGGGAGAATGGATCATTCCTACCAATTGAATAAAATCAATGAGAATGTCAACTGAGACAAAGTCTGCCACAATTTTAGTATTAACATATAAAATGAAAATGTTCAATAGCCTAGTGTGTATATGTAGTTTTGTATGCTGTATGGCTACTCACAATTATCTATTTATCAATCTATTAGTTATCATCTGTCTCATCTCTGTGTCTCATCTATCCATCCATCCATTATCCATTTATCCAACTGCCCATCATCCATCCATCCATCTACCATCTACCCATCCACCCATCACACACCCATCATCCATCCATCCATCCACTTATTATTCATCCATCCACCATCCATCATCCATCCCTCCATCCATTTAACCATCATCCATCCATCCATCCATCATGCATCCATCCATCCACCATCCATCCATCCAACCACCCATGATCCATCCATCCATCATCCATCCATTATCCATTTCATCTACTGATGTAGCCATTCCTGCCTCTATCACCTATGTCATCTACCTTTCCATATATCCATACATCCATCAGTCCATCCATCTATCCATCCATCATTATCTATCAATCTCATCTATTTAACTATCTGTCCATCCATCCATACACACACACACACACACACACACACACACACAATGACACATATCTTTATTTTCAAATAGCCCAGATAGGTGCACTGCATTTTAATTTAGAATCGAAATCATTTCTTCCCCATGTGAAGTTGTGCAAACTGTTATCAGTGGTGTCATCCTTAAGAAGGCAGTTATCATGCCCTCTCCCTCTCGCCCTGCCCAGGCCCTCGACTCCCCCTCCTCAGCTGCACATACCTATCAGAGCTGTTGAATAGCCTTGATTCTTGAGAAGCTTGGCAAAGGTAATCTCACTGGTGGGAAGTCCTCCAGAAGAGGCCGAGAAGATAAACACCCCCACGAGGGACTCAGATGCCATTCCTGAAGCCAGGACAAAAGACCTATTGAAAGAGGAGGTCGGGGATGCCCCCAAGAGGACAACAGCCATGGCTATGGAGCCCGGGGGTTACCTGATCGGATGGGGTACCGGCCTGTCATGAACGCTGCCCTACTTGGTGTGCACAGGGGTGAAGCTGCCAGGTGGTGAGTGAGCTTCACTCCTCCTTCAGCCAACCGGTCAATATTGGGCGTCCTAGAACAGAAGACTCATGTCATTCATGACGACCTTGAAACATGCAGTTTCCACTGTGCATTTTATAGTGGGTCACCTCTCAATCATCCAGGGAAACTACCAGAAGGATGGGTGATGCATTCTGGTGCCTCTGCTCTGGGAATGGACTGGCCGATCCTGTCGGGGTGTCAAGCCACACTTGCTAGGCATTCAGAAATGAACCTCTTCCAGTTCTGGGACCACACTGAGCTCTCATCCCACATCTTCCACTGGGAACGCAGCCCCTGCCTGTCTGCCAGCCTGGCTACCTTCCATCCTTCAGATCCTGGCAGAGATGGGATTCTCGCGGGCCTCCTACCACAACCTTGTCCCGTGAGGGGACCTGGTCCATGGGTAGGACACAGATCCTATCACAGCAGCTCCTCACTATAAAGGGAAAGCACAGCTAACTGCTCCCTCCTACACAGAGGCCCAGAGGCTGGAGCACGCATCCTGTTCATCATGGCCTGCAGGTCCTGCTCCAGCACCCACACAGACTAGCCCTTGCTAATGCACAGCTTGAAGGTGAAGGGCATTTCATTCCACTGCTCATGTCCACCTGCTCTCCCACCCATGAATTTAGTGTATGCATTTCACACTCCACATTTCCACGGTGCTTCTGCCTTCCATCACAAGATCTAGAAGGCTTAGAAGTCCAAATCTGTGTACCTGACTTAAACCTCCTCGTGCCTAGATTGGCCCACTGAAACATCTGACTACTTTGGGGTGTGAGCTGACAAAATATAAAATGAAAAATGAAATTCATAAAGAACTGGAATCCAATATGGAACAAGACAGATGTAGGGTACGTTGTGACATGAATTCTTCACTGTGATTGTGTACACTTTTTTTTTTCTTTCGAGATCTGGTAGAAATGGCATGTTAAAACGTGACTGTAAATATTTTGCTTACAACACCTGAGTAGGAAAGGTTATCTATTATCTCAGTGAAATTCAGGAATATCTATAGTATTAAAAATCATATTTGTCTTTCTCTGACTGACTGATTTCACTTAGCATAATACTCTCTAGTTCTATCCATGTCATTGCAAATGGCAAGATTTCATTCTTTTTGATGGCTGAGTAATATTCCACTGTGGAATTTAAGAAACAAAACAGATGAACATAGGGGAAGAGAAGGAAAAATAAAATAAGATGAAATCAGAGAGGGAGACAAACCATAATAGACTCTTAACTGTAGGAAAGACAAACTGTGGGTTGCTGGAGGAGAGGTCGGGGGAGGGATGGGGTACAAGGGAGACGGGCATTAAGGAGGGCACGTGATGTGATGAGCACTGGGTGTTGTACGCAACTGATGAGTCACTAATACTACCACCGAGGGGCGCCTGGGTGGCTCAGTCAGTTAAGTGTCTGCCTTGGCTCAGGACATGATCCCAGGGTCCTGGGATTGAGCCCTGTACTGGGCTCCTTGCTCAACGGGGAGTCTGTTTCTCTGATTCCCTCTGTCTGCCACTCCCCCAGGTTGTACTCTCTCTCTGTGTCAAATAAATAAATAAATAAAATCTTAAAAAGAAAATACTACTCCTGAGGCTAATAATACACTATATGTTAATTGATTTTAAATAAAAATAAATATTAATAAAATAATGAAGTGAAAAAATGATAAACAAAACTTAAGAAATGATCACGACTCTGATAAGAGGAACTAAATTAGTAGCAACAGAGGTATGAGAAGCATCCAAAAGTAAGATCTACACATTTTACAGAATGAGGCCAAAGGTGGGGCGGAAAACGTATGTGGCCAATTGAAATCTCATCCTTGCCTGTGTGTTTCAAGGTCTAACAAGTGTAGGTGAGCACACATTCCAAACACGACAAGCAGAATCTGATGCAAAGCTTCAGCTCGGGACGGACACACACATGCACGCCGCGTTCTCCTCCAAAGAACAACAGATGCCCGCTTTCTGTTTGGCCTGACACATAGCAATGCAACACTCTCCCAAGCTGCAGTGTGGTGTTGAAAACAAGATGAGGAGCCGGCGTGAGGCCGTGACAGTCAATCGGCATCCACAGCACTCACCGGCGCGTCTGTCCCCCTGCTATGAATCTACAAGATTCATAGATCTTACAAGGAAATTCTAGTAAAAGCTAATGATCTCTTCCCCCAGCTCGCGCCATTCGGTTTGTACTGATCGTGGGTAAGATGAGGCTCAGAAGTAGTTTATGACATTGTGTCCCCATGATTATAAAGAGAAAATGCAGTATTGATGCCAATATCCTATGAGACAAGGACCGACTTTCCTTTTTAAATCAAGGGGCCCTTCAAATACGTCTGTCGTGACCGTGGTGTTGCGCAGACGGGTGAGACACAGAACGCCCTCCTCTGTCCCGGACCCCAGTTCCCTTGTGCTTCTCACCCCATTGCAATGACCCCTGGAACTTGAGAATTTGTGCAGGCTTCCAAGCTGGCATCTGTCCTGTGCTACCTCACCCGGCCAGGCTGGCTGCTCATGGTGACAGCAAGAAGGCATGGAGGTGGCCAGCAGGGACGGGGGCCATGTGGGGAGCCAGTACCCAACAGACAAACTTGCCTAAGAGAGGGGAAGCAATGGAAAGGAGAAAAGGAGGACGGGTGGAAAGCAGTACAGTATCTCTGAGTAAGAAAGAGTCCTTATGAAGATCTGTCTAGCGGTCCCTCTGGGTTTACCTTCTGCGAACAGATCGCGTCCCACCCGCCTTCCTAGCCCGTATCTGTGTGCATCTCCGTAAAGCCCCACGTGAACCTGTGCGCCCGGAAGGGCTCTGACACGTGTAGGCATTCCGCGCTCTGTGCGCGTGAGCTCATGTCCCTGCTGCCCAGCTCTTCACGCAGCAAGCCCGTCCCCGCACCTGAGCGTCTCGTTCCCATAGCAGCCAGGATCTCCGATGCCAAGGTCATCGGCCATCAGCAGGACGAAGTTGGGCCTTGAGGCTGCGTGGCTGTGGGCCTCAAACAGGGACAGCAGCAGTAGGACACGGATCCTCATCTTCCTGCAAAGGCCAAGCACACAGACGGACGTGAAGGACGCCAGCGTGCCGCGCACCCTCTCCTTTTGTGGGACCTTCCCCCAACCCGTCCGCCCCACACAATATGTGCTCCAAACACATGCTGATGCATCGCTGGGCAAGGAAAGTGATGCTCTTATTTCCCAAACAAGCATTTCTTCCTCCAAGGACGGCAATGACCTCCCATTTCTTCCCAATGTGAAAACATAACGCTCTGTTTGGAAAAATGCAAACAAGATCACGGGCCATCTCCTCCTGGGGGGGCCAGCTCCATAATTTGCTAAAAGTTCTCTATTTGAGCCCTGGATGGACAGGCACTCCAGACTCGTCTCTTTTCTAAAATTATCTTTCTTTTTTTTTTTTCCTAAGGGTAACACGGGTACATATTTCCAAACTCAAGGAGAACCAGGTTCAATGGCTGAGGCTGCAGGCCCAGGTGCTGGATAATCGCTTAGAGCAAATGCACCCAAAGTAGGGAACCCACAGCATCATCACAACACACACTCACACTGGGTGACGTCCACACCCTTATCCCTGCAAGCGGTGAGCACGTGACGTTCCAGACGGAGGGGCCTCTGCACATGGCATTCCAGATCTTGCAATAGGGAGATGAGCCTGGACCGTCCAGTTAGGCCCAACACACTCGTAAGTGTCCTCACAAATGGGAGGCAGTGGGGCATTCGGTAGGTGACAGGACCAAAGGAGGGGTCCGTGGTGAGCAAAGCGACGTAAAAGGTGAGTAATGCGGGGCCAAGAGCCCAGGAGTGCAGGGGCCTTCTAGAAGCCGCTAAAGCCGAAAGTCCCGAAGGAGCCCGCTGACACCCTCATTTCAACCCCGTAAGACTCACTCCAGACTTCCTACCTCCAGAACGTTAGCATAAATGAATTAGCTCCAGGATGGTGGTAGTTTGTTACAGTATCAAGGGAAACCAATTCACACAGAACACGAAACAGGTGTACTGTGTGCTGTGTGTCTGTTCACTGCTCCGTCCTACAACACAGAACAGTCCCTGCCGCGTGCTGGTGCTCATGTTTTGGGCTGTGTCATGTTAGAGACTTTGCTCGCAGATACCCGGGGTTCCTGGTGGTCTGCTCCCCTTGAAGGGTAGGACACGGGAAGCCGGATGGAAGGCCTGCGTGTGTGTGGGTAGGATGAACTGTCAGGACCTGGAAGCCTCTTCTCCTGACCTGTGTCTCCATGGAGCACCCCTCAATCTCCTGTTTGGGGCCAGGTCCCTCTGGCGGGCCGCATTCTGGGACTGCAGTGGGGTGAGGACTTGGCTGCCCTCCCTTCCCAACACGGACATTAATGGCTCTGCCTCGATCCAACCCTTCGTTTCCCCGTGTCCCAGCTGGGCCTGATGCCCCGAGCTCAGAGCCTCCCTGATGCACATTCTCCAATGACCCAGCCTTTTCCCTCCCGGGGCTGGCTGACAAGGGGGACCTGCCAGGTCTGTAGCCTTCGGATGGGGACCTAGAAATCCAATCTCTTCCACACAGATGTGCAAACCATCCTCAGGTTTCCACCCTCACTCCTGACCCCATCTTCAGAACAGCCTGGAGCTTCTGCTTTCTGGCCCTTTCTGGGTCCTGGGATGCTAAGTTCAGTCTTCCTGCTGGCTTCTGCATCCACAGACAGGGAGGGACTCCCTTCCTGTCTTCGGCTAACCCCACTCCTGCTCTGCCATCTTCCATCCTTGTCTAGCCCTCTCTTGGGACAGGCGGTGGGGGTCAGTGTCCCTGTCCCACTGGAACCAAAAGCCTGACCTCCTTGGAATCACATTCTCAGCTCTATGGGTGGACGTCGGCTTCCCACTTCATCTGGCATCTGCCTCCCTCCCCACTCTGCTCCCCTCTCGAGTGGTTCTCAGCCCCAAGCCCGTGTTCCTGTCCGTTCAGAGCCAGAGCTGAGGCGGGGGCTATGGTGGGGATGCCGTTTACCAGGCTGCCCGGCCAGGGAGAGGCCTGGCCCCCTGGCCCGTGGGGGCAGCAGGGAGGCGTGCAGGACATAAGGCCACAGTGTCTGGCCACGTTCCACAGCCGTGTTCTCCGTACTCTCTGCTCTCTGAACATACCCTCTGACGTCAGGCTGTCTCTGCGACCGAGCAAATGAGCAACCAACGACTGACAACTTGTGTGGATACGAGGCTGGAAAGATGCTCTCTTTCCTAACCACGCTGGGGACCCCACGAGGGCAGTGGCTGGGGAAACAAGGACCCATGACAGCCGTGTGAGACAAAGCGCCGACGTTGTCTCTGCTCCATTAACAACGCCTCGCTCCAACTCCACCAAAGAGGAGATTAATGAGGACGGTACCCTGTGTTTTAGATGGTTGGAAGGATTTATGGGTAATAGAAGGATTCCAAAATTAGCATCCGTCTGTCAGCATGAGGAGTGACACACAGGAGAGCTTTGAGGATGACTAAAGACCCCCGTTAGGGATGCCCACGGAATGCGGAGGGTTGGCACGGCAGGGGTCCCTAAGTGGATTGAACGCCTTGTGAAGCCGTAACTAATACCAGCGACATATAAAAGAGCATGCTCACTAACCTCCCGTCCCCGCAAGGACGCCACGGGGGGCGTTCACACCCAGAGAAGCCGACAGCCACAATCCTGCGGTCACGTGCTTCCAACTCGTTAGTCTTTTCACACTTCGCTTCATATAGAAAATAAATAAATACAACTTCCTACTTCAAAACCCCAGCTTTCTGCGTGCGTGCAGGCACTCTACGTGCTTTGCCTAGTTCTCTACCGAGTCAGCTCTGTGAAGAAATACCGGGAGCAGGCGCTCATCACCCTTATTATTTTAATTGTATTTTTCTACTATTAATGATTTGTTATGTAAAGAAATGATGATTGGTTCTTAGCTTATTGCTGTCATTAACAGGGTTTCCCAGCCTTGGCATGACCGGCACTCGAGATGGCAGAAGTCCTCGCTGTGGGGCTTGCTGGTCACTGGACGATGCTCAGCTGCACCCCACGAGCAAAACTGCCCCCCCACAGAGAGCCTCCGAGTTCCTGTCTGCCTGCCACCCTTCCCGGCATCTGTAAAGTCATCCGCAACATCTCTGCATCCTGCACCTTCCACTCACCCTCTCGGCTGTCCCACGCAAGCTGCTTGGCGTCTACGGAAGAATTCGGAAACTGCCACCCATCCGAGTGACCGTGAATTTCTCCCTTGCACCCACAAGCACGTCTTCAATGCTGACAGATGATGTTCCTCGGCCAGGACAGGCCCCCAACACTTACAGAAGCCTTTCAGCTCCCACGCACGTGGGCACCAATCTCGGGAAGGGTCTTCAAAGAGAAAGTCAGGCCCTGAGCATACCTCCTTCCATGGCTTTACCTGCCTCCTGTCCGTCACTGGTGTGTGTCCATGTACCACCTTCCCTGTTCACCAGGGGACACCCATCTCCCAACACTCATCTTGTCCACTGCCTTTGGGAACCCAAATCTCAGGATCCTTACCCTCATGTGTCAATGACCCGAAGCAACACCTTCCTCTCTGTCCAGACCTACTTCCGCTCCCCGCTCTTGCATCTCTCTCACTCTCAAGCATCCTCCCTTCTCGGAAAAGCAAACTCTGCTCCCCACTCCGCCCGTCCTCTAAAGACAACCACGCAGGGACCCGTGGTACTGACTGCAGCAACTCGCTCATCACTAACGCTACCCTCAGTTCTCTCTTTGGTGGCTTTTTCTCCCTGCTTGGCAGGAAGTAGGGGAATGTGTGGAGAATTACGAGTCAGGGGTTTTGTCCCTGCTCAGGTCACCAGCCACGAGGTCTTGGGCACAAAGCACCAGCTGTCTGAGCCTCAGGCTCATCCACCATTCCCTCCGATCTGTCTCTGCCGTGGGGAGTCAGTGCACATGGTGGAAATAAAGGGTTTCCACAAAACCGGGATCTCAGGGACCCCGGCACTCCCGTGTTCTCTGCATGGTTCACAGCAGCCAAGGCTCAGGAGCTAGCCAAGCATCTGCCAACAGATGGATAAAGAAGATGCGGTCTCTATACAGACAATGGAATATTACTCAGTCGAAAAAGAAGAAAATAGTGCCATTTGTTACAACAGTGATGAACAAGGGGCCTATGATGTCAGACACAGAGAGACAAATGCAGTATGAAAAGAAATGTGGAATCTTGAAAAAAGAAAAGAGGTCGAACTCACAGACGCAGAATGGAACACACTCGCTTGGGGCAGAGACACGGGGGGAGGTTGGTCCAAGGGGACATGTGTTCAGTTTTACGATGACCACGTTCCACGGACCCGGTGGACAGCATGGAGACCGCAATTAATAATACTGTGCTGTGTACTTCAACAGTAGATTGTAAACATTCTCACCACACGCCAAAAAATGGTGAATAATAGGTGAGTTGATGAGTATGTTAATTAACTGATTTGTGATAATCATTTCACAATCTACATGTATATGAAATCATCACGTTTCCATTTCAGATGTACACAATTTTGTCAGTTATACCTCAATAAAGCTGGGGAGTAGGGCAGGAAGAACATCCCCCTGCCACCCCACAATGAAAAGAAAAAGAGAAGAAAAAGTCTCCAAAATGATGAAGCGCTAGACAAACAGCCCTTGTTAGGAGGAAGTTAATCCATCCACACCTTTACAACTACAAGCAATTCACTGACAATTCAACCAAATCCATTCCAATTCAACACACTTATGGGGCAAAAGCCGGATAACCGACACTGTGACAGCCTCGGGAGAGTTTCACAGTTGCACGAGCCGCAGAATGACCCCACACGCCTCCAGCTGGTCAAAGGAGGGAATCCACACGAGCATGGTGCCCACTCCAGTGACCACTGGAGTGACAACCATAGCTTTGGCAGGTGATGTGAGGTTTCAATCCCGGCCCCCCGCCTGCTGGCGGAGAAACCTGGGGCCATGACTCAGCCTCTCTATTGGTACTTTCTCGTGCAAAATGGGGATAATCAAAACAATACCTTGTAAGCATCACGGAGAAGATAAAATTACACACTTAGCACTATGAACACATAAGGGGCTCATCACTAGGGGCCAGTGGTTGTTAGTGGTAGTCATCATGGCGCTATTATTATAACTTTGTGTAAACTATAAGGACAGCAACAGAGTTTCAAGCAAAATGTGGCAGCTGACTACATGCTGGCCCCAGTGACACCCTTCGGGTATTCCCATCTTGTGTAATCCCGTCCCCTTGGGAATGGCTGGACCTCACAACCTGCTTCTCATGAACAGAATGTGGAAAATGGACGGCACGTGACATCTGTGCTCAGGTTGCAAAACACTGTGACTTCCATCTGGCTAGCAGACTCCTCCTCCTGCTGGATTTTAATGGAATGAGATTCTATGTAGGAGATACCTCCCCCCACCACCATGACAAGGAACTGAGGGAGGCCTGCAGCCCTCACGCTGACCACCTGCAAGGAACAGAATCCTGCCCACAACCACCTGAGTGAGCTTTGGAACGGAGCCTTCAGATGAGACCACCACCCTGGCCCGCACCTCAATCGCAATTCACCAGCTACATTGTGCCGGATTCCTGACCCAGACACTCTGAGATAAGAAACCCTTGTTGCTTTGAGCTGCTAAGTTTTACACTCATTTGTTACACAGAGCAGAAAAATAATACAAAGTCCAAGAGCTTTGGATGGGAAGTTCAGTTGCGTTAATGAGGATCTGCAAAGGCTTTTGATGGCAGAGGCTCAGAGGCCATGCTGAACTTATTTTAAGAACATGCTTCATTAGCAATGAGTGGTCAGAATTTATGTAAGTAATTTAAAGACACATTGCTCAGCTCACCAACCATGTGAAAAATGAATTTTTGTTTTACGATCGAAGATTGAAAATACCGGGAATGGAAAATGTAGTTATGGGAGCCCAGAGGGATACGGTTGACAGAGAGATTAAATGAAGCAAAATCCAGGCTCCGTGTGAGTCTTAAGTAAAGTTTCACCCCAAATCCAGCTATTTCGAGCATTACTTTGGTCCACCCTGCCTTTACTGTACACGAAGATCAAAATTCATTTTTTTTCAAATAAACTATTTTGTTGTCTTTTTACTTTTATTCTGAATGTACAGAAGGAAAATATATATAAAGCCACTATGCAGAGAACCACTCAAATGATAGGTTTCCCTATCCCTATCCCATTCTTTTTCTTGTGCTGCTTCTGGGAATGGCCGAATGCACAGCATTCCTATGGTGGCACACCGTTGTTTTGGTTTTGGTTTGTTTTTCCATGCAAGACTCTCACTGTGCGTTGGAGAAAAGTCTCAAGGAAGAGCAGGGATCAGAAATGGGTAGCACTGTCAGCCCACCCAGGACATGACGGGCAGACAGTGCAGAATTTAATCAGGGGATGATGTGCCTTCTCCGTCATTCTGCTGTTCCGTGGCAGATGGATCTGGCAGAGTTTAGAGGCAAAGTGAGCCCAGCGGCCATGATGTCACAGAGATGCTGGTACCCAGTCTAGGTGGGGGCAGGCGGGACAGAACATCAGGAATGATTTGAGATGCAATTAATACAACCAGGTAATTAACTGGATATGAGGTGTCAGACAGAGAGAGAGAGAGTGGTCAAGGAGACTTCAGCCTTGCTCTCTGGAAAGACATGGGGGCCATTAGCTTTGCAGAGAACAATGAAGACAGAAAATGTCTGGGCTTAAGATGATATCTCCTGCACACCAGGATGTTGCCACAATAAAGATCCATTGTACATTTGTGTCTTCCTTTGGAAAAATCCATTCCAATTTTCTGTGCATTTTGCTGAGACGTTTAGTTCAAGTATAGACCTTTTCTTTTTTTTTAATTGGAATTAAACCCAATAGGATATCAAAGCCCTTTAATAATTATTAATATCTACAGAGTATTAATTTCTGAATCACAGAATGGGTTTGGTTAGCTCAATGTGACATTACGTCATTAACTGTACCTCCAAAATGTGACTGCATTAGATACGGTTAGGCCTTTCAACCTAGTTCAAAATGTTAGAAAATGTAAGTTTGTTAATAGCCATTTAGAATCCCCCTGCATATAAATTACTACTGTCTGAAGTAACCAGAACTTATTTTTTCCCCACAAGCATGGACGTTTATAAAGATGTTTCAAAGTATTAAAACACAGTTAGTTGATAAAAGTACTTAAAAAATAAATGAAAGTGCTCTACTTCAAAATATGAGCATGGCACATTGCTGAAAACCTGCATAATTTCCCTCCTTAAAAAATTAAATTATTTTCCTGAACAATCTTAATTTGGCAAACAAGCAAGAAAACACTTTTGTGAGGAAGTAGCTATTCTTAAAACAGAATTATCATGAAGGAGGGAGACAAAAGAATATTTTCGTAACTGGAGATGTAATTACATTAAATTTGTTCATTAAAGAAAAACTAACACTGCGTTTACATAACAGAAACTTTACCATGGCAACGAAAATGTTCCTAATCTCTTTGCTCAATGGGGGAAAAAGGCATATTGAAAATAGAGAAAACCCCACATTACAAACCATATTTTTTAGAAGAAAGGCAGATTTATTCAATTCAAACTATCTACAATAAATTTCTTGACCAATAATTGGTTAACAAAGCGTTATCTAAATAGACATCCTGTTTTAAAACCATAAAAATTATCTGACAACAAAAACCTATCTGAATATGTGTTAAAACAGGTGTTTCCATAGATTTAAATAGCCCTTTAAATTGTTTATGATTTTTCTAATGTAACATTATGTGCCAAGTATACTTTAATAAAAAACAATAAATTGCTTGCTATTTTCTAAAATAAATATTTGTTTTACTTATCTAGCGAATCGCTATTTTTATAGACTCTGCCACAGTAGACGGAGCTCTGGTCTTGGCATTTCTCAATACACTCAACTACACATATCACAATTAAGTTAATTATATTAATGTAATAGTATTAATAATGAAAGCCATTTGAAAATTAAGTTTTTCTCAACCTCTTTCTTTACAACTAAAATCTTCAGACAGCTTGGGGAAACACCAAGTTCAGAAAGTCTTTGGAAGACCCCCATGGCTCCCACTGACTTCTCTGTCTTCTTTGCTGGTACAGCTTATGCTCTAGGACATGACGAAGAGGGTAGCATGCAGGGAGTCCAGCCATGATGCTTCCCAAATTGGTGGCAAAGTTCCTTACCTGCCAACATGCAACTGAGGAGCCTGATCTTTGCACACCTGTGTCTACGGCTGGACAACACCAGGGCTCCTACCACGTCTAAGCTCCTGTAATATTTATGTTCCCCAAACCCAATGGTTTTTCCCTAAGTCTGCCTGGAACTGACTCCGTATTTTCTTCCAATTTGAGAGGAGAGGGCTAAGCCCCTGAAAGCATCCACACAAAGCAAAATAGCCCATGAAAATTGTAAAAACCAGAGTCTGAGGAGCCTTCGACACCCCATGATGTCTGGGTTCCTGAAAAGCCTTTCCCCTCATTGCCCAGGTCCACATCTGGCTGCCTCAACTTGTATTCGGTTCCTCGGCAAGGATGAGCGTTCCCATTGACACTGAGAAATGCTAAGAGGCAGGTGCTCTATGGCAGTGATGAGACTGAGCCTGTCATGAGATGAGACCCCTCCCAGCCCGGTCCAGGAGGTGGGGAATTTCTCAGGCAAACAGGGTAGTGGTCCCGTAGTCTCCTCAAGACCCAACGCAACCCAACCCTCCTCAAGACCCAACCAAGCCAGCTGAAGGGGAGCCCCTCTCTCCCCTGGAGTTCAGAGCAACCAGTAATTACAAACTGCACCCCAGTGGGGAAAGCAACTCCAAGAGCAAAAGGCTTCTGAAGAAGACATGGTGGTGTAGACACGCACCAGTGGCCAAAGCAACAGTAACAAGTTGCAGCCTTCAGTTTGTATCAGATCATTAGCCGCGAGGTACCCATGCTCCAGAAACCACTCTCTACATCCAACAGCCAATGTGGGAGGCTCTGGATGACTCCCTTGTTACAGGCGAGGAGAGTCAGCCTGAGAGGTGACATCCCCGACTCAAGGACATGTGGCAAGTGACTGATGGAATGGGGGGGTGCTAGTCCACTACTCTTGGACCCCAAATCCACTCACAGAGAAACGTGACAAGAGGGGCTGGGCCACGAGGTACCACCAAAGGGCAAGACGTGGTTGGAAGGAGCATTCCATTTCACTTTATACATGGCTGTGTTGTTTGAGTATTTGATGACTGATTTTGGAATTTTTAAATGATTTTTAATTGTGGGAAAGATTCCCATAAAAGTCACCCTCTTGGGTGCCTGGGTGGCTCAGATGGTTAAGCGTCTGCCTTCGGCTCAGGTCATGATCCCAGGGTCCTGGGATCGAGTCCCACATCGGGCTCCCGGCTCAGGGGTGAGC
Organism: Neomonachus schauinslandi; assembly: GCF_002201575.2. NCBI lineage: Eukaryota > Metazoa > Chordata > Mammalia > Carnivora > Phocidae > Neomonachus > Neomonachus schauinslandi. The sequence goes on from NC_058419.1 coordinate 122,181,586, forward strand.
CTGCTTCTCCCTCTGACCCTCTCCCCTCTCATGCTGTTTCTCTCTCGCTTGCTCTCTAAAAAATAAATAAAATCTTTAAAAAAAAAAAGTCACCCTCTTAACCATTTCTAATTGTCCCCCTCCGTCAGCCCCTGGCCCCCACCCTGCCACTCCGTGTCTCCATGAGTCTCACTACTCTTGAGTATCTCATGGGAGTGCAATCATACAAGATTTGTCCTTCTGTCCGGCTTATGTCACTCAGCATCACATCCTCAAGGTTCATCCAAGTGGTAGCAAAGACTCAGCACTTCCTTCCTTTTTAAGACTGAATAATATTCTGCTGTGTGGATGGACCACATTTTCTTTATCCATTCATCCAGTTTTTTTTTTATAAAGATTTTATTTATTTATTTGACAGAGAGAGACACAGCGAGAAAGGGAACACAAGTAGGGGGAGTGGGAGAGGGAGAAGCAGGCTTCCCGCCGAGCAGGGAGCCCAACGTGGGACTCGATCCAGGACCCTGGGATCATGACCTGAGCCGAAGGCAGACCCTTAACGACTGAGCCACCCAGGCACCCCACATCCAGTTTTTTTAAAGACTTTATTTATTTGACAGAGAGCAAGAGAGCACAAGCAGGGGGAGTGACAGAGGGAGAGGGACAAACAGACTCCCCGCTGTGCAGGGAGCCCGATGCGGGACTCAATCCCAGGACCCCGGGATCATGACCTGAGCCAAAGGCAGTCACTTAACCGACTGAGCCACCCAGGCACCCAATGTCCACTCATCTGTTGATGGCAATTATGTGATTTTAAAAGACAAAATGTACAAAATAGCTAATCAGCATTAATTGCACTCTTGGACTACTGACCACAGTTACGGAATTCTTTTTTTTTTAAATTTTATTTTATCATGTTATGTTAATCACCATACATCACATCATTAGTTTTTGATGTAGTGTTCCATGATTCATTGTTTGCTTATAACACCCAGTGTTCCATGCAATATGTGCCCTCCTTAATACCCACAGCTATGAAATTCTTCACAGCTCTTTGCAGGGGTAAAATTTGTGAAGATGTACATATTTTGAAAAAACTGTATCATGCACATGCTAATAACATGTATGTTGGTAAATGTGCCCCTGCATATAAGACATTTTTGTAGAACCCAAATGAACATTTTTATTCATCATTAAATTTCTCATTGAATTCTTAAATAACTTCTGGGTTAAATTCATAAATGCATTTTTGGCATACCACATATATGTATATATATATGCACACTCTATGTATTATATTCTCTCTCTATATATATATGCATATATACATATGTGTATATATACATAATGTATATATATATACATATACTATATATAAACACAAATATGTGTATATAGAAGGATAAAAAGTATGTGAAAATATATACCTGTCTCTGTTGATAGATTACACACATGCACATCTAGATCACCTTCTATTAGTTCGTTGAAATATCTTCAAATATCAGTGTCTTATAAAAGTTAATACTTGAACGTTATCCCAAATGTCACAGGAGAAACTTTTACTGCTCCTGATTCATTATTTTCATTCTACACAGCTGAATGTTTTGTAGCTAGATGTTCACATCTAATGGCTTGCTTTTAAGACAAAAGAGGATTATCAGTTTCCCCACTTTGCAGATAATAATTCATGATTATCATAAGCAAATATTTACTTATGCTCTCATGGTCCCCAGAAGATACTTAATGCCATGGAGCTTTGATACAGTGTCATTTTGTGAAAAGTATATTTTGTAACGAGTGGATTGCTTTTAAGATGAGAGGTTATCTTAACGGTGAACTGCGTTTCTCTCCACACTAAAGAACAAAGTGCGTTTTGAGACGGAGTCACGCTATCAAGATAAATAAATGAATTTAATATTTAATAATAAATAAATAAATTTATCTAGCACATTCACCGATGCAAATGCCCAACATGGAATACTGCTGTCAGCACTTAGTTTCCAATGCTTCGGAAGAGTAAATGCCCTGAAAATAGTCGTTCTTTCGGGACGTCAGAGCCCTGTAAGGAAGAGATGCCTACCCTACCAGCAGCCAACTGGGATGGACGGAAATCACGTGTGTCGTGGCCATGCATGCCCCCTCCGGGCTAGCACATTTCCACGGGGAATACGTCGGAGGGAGTTCACAAACAGGATTCTCCCATTGCCATTTCAACTGGAGAAACTCTCTGGGATCCCCAAGGTCTGTAATGTGGCAACTTTGTGACCTGACCGAGCAGAGATGTCAAGGGCGCCCGCCGTTAAGGGCTGAAAGGCAAGTGTGTGAGAGGAGGAAATCGCCCCGGTGCCGCTCAGCCTTGTAACACCTCTCCTTGAGCTCCACATCTAAACGCTCCACCATCATTCCCTCGTGATCACGGCGTACCTCGCGTGGTTTTTTAGGTAAAATTTACTGCATCTTGCGAACCACAGGGGTCCTCAGAAGTCTGGGGAATGTGATCATGTCACACCTTCCTCTTGGGCTTGCTGGGGGTCACCAGAACTGGAGAGTTCTTGGTACCAGACGGCACTGCACGGAAGTCTCATTACAACAAGACACGGTAGAGGGTGAGGGGGCCAGACTTAGGCGACCTGTTTGCTGGCAATGCTGAATCCCAGCAGGATTTTGTGATCAAACCACAAATAGAAACTGTCATGGTCTCAATGTTTGTGTCCACCCCACACTCCAAAGAAATTCAGATGTTGAAATCCTAACCCGCCTCCGAGGTGATGTGATCAGGACGGGCAGGGCTTTGGGGAGGAGATGCAATTCGCACCCTTATAAAGGAGGCTCCAGAGAACCTTGAGCCGTCCCCACCATGGGACAAACTGATGCTGCCTGTCTTGTTCATGCAGGACAGAAGCTCTGGGCAGGTCCCAGTCTAAGTTGCTAGATTTCTTTGGAGTTTGGTGCTGGAGCAAGTAAGAAAACGTAACTTTGCCTAAGGAGGTCACTGCTCTACACAGAGCTTTCTTGGAGACCTCACAGGAAGACACAGAGCCTGGGTCAACGCAGGTTGGGAATTATGTGCATGTTCCTGGATCCCCTGGCCAGGATCCCCCTGAGCACCCCGACTTCACCTTTCTAACATTTGTAGTTTCTACCATTCGGTATGAAGGAGTGGGCCTACGTCACAGGCAATCGGAGAGAACGCTCAGCAAACTTAAAAGGAGAGAAGACAGAGCATTGCAGAAGGTCTGAAGGAGAAAAAGGGAAAGCAAGAAGGGTTGAAAATAGAGTGAAAAGTTTCTTTACGTCCTCGTCTTGTCATTGGGGCTGTGATGTCAGAAGGCCTCCGGGGTTGTTTGCTCTGGTCTTTTGGGGGGTGAGATGCATTCAGCTGGGCAATGACTCGAGATGAGAAAGAGGAACACGATTTTAGCTGTTAGGGATGGGGGCCAGGCATGACCGATTTCACAACCAGATCAGGGATCAAGACCAAGATGGCTCAAAACAACTAGGCCATCCCCGCTAAGTGCATGGCCAGCCAGCTGTGACTGTCAACCTCACCCTACAGCAAGCTACTTAACTCCTCCGTGTGAACGGCATTTGAGAGAAATGATCATCAGCCTGGCCATCTTTGTAGGGACGAATGGAGGTGGGTGCCCCCACCCCCAACATAGAAGCTCTCACAGAATCACGACTGGTTTTTTAAGTGACTATAAATATATGGACATCGCTGTCAGGATCTCTAAGCAGAATGTAGAACCTTTTTTTTTTTTCTTTCCATTTAACTATTTGGATATTAAGATGGTGAAATTCACATGACATCAACTCCACCATTTAAAGCACTGTAAGGTGTACAATTCAGTGGTATTGAGAACACACACAACGTGGTGCACCCACAACCTCCAGCTACTTGCAGAACGTTTCAGCAGCCCCAAGCAAACCGTGCATCCTCCACACTGACATTCCCCATTTCTCCCGCCCACCCGCCCGCCCTTGGCAACCACTAAGCTGCTTTCTGCAAGGATGTGCCTATCCTGGACACGTCACAGAAATGGGATCATGTACTATGTGGCCATGAACGTCTGGCTTCTTTCTCTGAGCACAATATTTTCAAGGTCTGTCCACAACGCAGCAGGTACGAACACTTTGTTCCTTTTCGTGGCTGAATACTATTCCATCGTAAGGGGCTGCCACCTCTTGCTCAGCCATCCATCTGCTGATGGACGTTTGTGTTGCTTCTAGTTTAGGGCTATCTTCCTGACCCTTGTTGCTATGAACATTTGTGCACAGGTTTTCACCAGAACACCTGTTTACAGTTCTTTGGCGGTACAGACCTAGCGGTGGGATGGCTGCATCATATGGAGATTCTATGTTTACCTTGGTGAGGAACTGCCCGATGGTCTTGCACACCAGCAACACCGTATGAGGCTCTTGATTAAAGCCCTAGTGTTTTAAAAAACCCATCAGAAAGCTGAGGATGCACTGAAAGCCACATGCACTACAATCCAAAATGGGATGAAACTTCCTACACACCAGAGACCCTCGTCTGCTTCCCTCGCAGGTGGAGGGAATGTGGAGAAGAGGGGAAACCAGCCAGCCAGGCAGTAGGCTGTAGCACAGAGTGGAGTCCTCTGAGCCTCCCTGGTGGTCAGACCCCAAGCTCTTCTGGGGGTAGAATGTGGATCTCCCATAGAGCCTCTGAAGCCAGAGGGAACTGGACTTAATTTGAGCTTAACACACAGCATCTACACTGAGAGAGCAGCTCACACAAGGGGCCAGATGGGCAAAGGGCTGTGATGTTTTCTTGCGGCAAATACTGAATTTAGTGTCCACCAGTCTTCTAGACTCAATGTCTGCCTTTAGAAAAAAAACCTATCTATGTATATACACACATATATGTAAGTATTCATAAATACACATGTATGTTACATACACATACAACATGTGAAGTAGCGTAAGATGTACAAACGTTAAAATGATCAGGCACAGCCTCTAAAACGTCCATAATAACGAATAAGGACGTTAAAGGACTTATAAAAGAATTCAAGCATTTCCACTGAATTCCAATGGTGGTACGTCCTGGATAAACAGTATCTATAGACTTCGTTAAGCCTTTAGTAAGATTAAATGCAAGTCATTCAAAATTGCCTTCAGCCGAAAATCAGTTTTGATATAAATATATAAGGAGAGCCAAGCTTCAGAATAAAAAGTTGGAACAGACAGTTGGAGGTAGAAAGGAAGATGGGCATGCAGGGACTGTATCCTGCAAGTCCAGTATTTAGGGTAGCATTCTCTGCTCTCAGACAAGCAACACCATGAGACCCTACATAGTACTGGACACTTAGTGACAGTAAGTGCCTTTGGGTTAAATGTTAAATCTTGAGCAAGACTCAGGATACCACATCTTCAGCCGAGAGCACGTTTCCCCCTACAGAACTATGTTTTCTGCACTCAGTTCCACCGGGGGTGTCCGAACGGAAGAGCGTCTTCTCTAAAGTAAGACATGCCTTTGGCCAAGATCTTCACATGCTGAGTTTGCTCACACTGCAAGCTAATTATCACTTGCTGATAGACGGTTACAACAATAGAAAACCAAGAAGATCCAAGTTCAAACAGCAACACGATTATACTTGACAACAGACTATAATCCTACTTAATTAATTAGCGAATAATGCCACTTCCTTATTTTTTCACGTGGTGCCTACACAAACGCAAACAATGGACTCCCAATGTAGTCACACAGCATGCTGACCTTATTAGGGAAATGTCCACAGACGTGCATTTACCGATTGGAGGGGCATGCTGCCTGATCATGTCCTCTCCTCAACAATCACATCATGTTTGCAAGTAAAACAAGAAAGGCATTAGAAACTAGACCCTTGGTAACCAGCTAACTCAAGATGTATCTGCCACCAGATTCTAGAATCAGTATTTCTGTAGATGGTCCGTGTGCACATAGGAAGCTAAGTGGCGAACGTCTGATACCGTCCTGAGTTGGCTGAGAACAAGGCAGGTCTCCGCTCCTGGAAGGTCATGCAACTGGACCTCTTCAGTTCTGCTAGCTTCCACAGCAGAACAAAGCATCATGGTAGCCAGGAATCTGGACATCCCATGTTGTGGTCCCTATGGTGTTGCAGGCTGGCTGAGGAGATATTGCAGAAGAGTGCTGGCTTATAAAACAGGCATGGCCACTGTGGAGGTGTTTCAGGATGTGCAGCATGAGCCTGCGCTCTTAGTAACTGATACCAACGATCTGTATGAACGTGCTAGAATGGGATGAAACTTCCTACACACCAGAAACCAGCCAGCCAGGCAGTAGGCTGTAGCACAGAGTGGAGACCAGAGAACACGCATCCAACACGTGGAGGACAGTGTGTGCCTCGGAAGAGGGGACGGTCTCAGAAGGACGCTGGTAAGTGAAACAAGAGATGAACACTCGCAGAATCAAATCCAGGGGTGACACACAATCTACTTAATTTAACGAATATCATCAATGGCGGGAGGATGCTGATATCAAGAAGGTGTGATCTCACCGTGAGTCACGTGGAGAAGATGTTAGCCAATGAAGGCATGGGCGTTAGCTAGGTGAGCAATGACGTGACTTGGTCCCTAAGGCTAAAATTAATGCTCCTTTAGCACACATTATGTAAGGGGATGTTATTGAGATAAAGAAGAGAAGTTCCAGACAACTCTGCCCAGGTCGGACCATAGTTGAAATAATACTTTTCAGTCCGTATCACTGCTATTTAAGAGGGAGAGACAGACGTGGGCTTATCGAGGTGCAGGCAAATAAGATGCTCGGGAGCACAGACACCATTCTGCATACGTGATTGCTCACAAATTGCTACCCTTTCTCCCAGCACACAAAAGACATGAAAAGTGCTTTTAAATCTGCGTGAGCAGCCATCTGCAAAAGACAGAAAGGACTTATCTGCTGTCCCAGAGGCCAGAGCCAGGACTGTGTCCAAAACCAGGAACGCAATCTTACAGGAGCCGCCAGACCATGAAATGATCGGCCTGGCACATGGCATCTTTTCCCGGCCACGACCGGGCGGAGAATGAAAAACCCCATCTGCTGGGGCTATTGTGGAAAGGGTGACTTGGTGGAGAAGTAGGGAATTTGAACAAAGGGACGGCTATGATCCTTCCCAACACGCAGATCCTGTCAGCTCATACGCAAACTCAGCATCTAAGATGGATCCAAGTGGAAAGAGAAACATGAAAGTCTACCCATTGAGAGAGAAGCCCAAGCAGATGAGCACTCTGGTTGTTCTCTGCAAGGCATCCATCTGCACGATGCTCCTTGCTCTGCACATTAAACTGTGCATGACATCTCCTGACGAAATAAACTCAATAGGAAGATGATAATTAAGAAATAATTTGGCAACATAATTTAATTATGGGTCATTTAAATGTTTGGAAGCAGCCATAAAAGCGATTTGCATCTCACTAATTAGACCCATTTATAACCCCTTCTAAACCTTCCCTTGCTAAGCATCCCAGAAAATCATTGTAATCAATGGAAATCACCAAGCAACAACAGATTTTAAACACCAGTGCGGGACAATACGTCTTAGGAGAACACCCCACGGAAGCAGGTAGGTGCCGTGCACGTCCCAGCTCTGTTTGCTTCAAGGTGGAAAGCCACAGGCACGCCTGCTGGAAGATATGCTTATCTGCAAGGCATCTTCCTGCTTCCACCCACCCGGCCCATGCCGTCGGGTACACGGGCTGGTGGCCGAGGAGTCTGCAACACCACTCACGTCCCCTCCTCTGTTGCTTCCTGCATCAGGGGGAGGTGAATGAGTATATTCCCAGGGGGAGCCTTCTCCTTGAAAACAGGGCCTGCCCAACCAAGTCTTGGCATCCCTCTCAGGTACATCTTTAAGCACAGCTTGGCTCGGCTGCCAAGAGCTTGGCCAGCTGGTCATGGGACGGAGACACGCCCAAGGATGCATTCTCTCGGAGTACCCCTGAATATTTCCTGCCTTGAAACTCAACCACACTGAACAGAAGAAAAGGCTGTTAGGTTCACGAACAATGTTCGGTTTCACCCAAGCCCTGTGATCCTGGAAAACACAAATGGTTAAGAAATACGCCCACTCTCGCTGTTCTGCCACATGGCTGAGTGCACTCCTTTCCTTGGATGACTCAGATAAGATTTCCCGATGCCCCCAAGACGACCCTGGACAAAGCCAGACACAGACCCTCCGAATTCCCTTTCTTTGTTTCAAATGCTTCACGGAATGGCTTGCCCCCACTCATCAATCAGAAGAAAATAGTTGTCAGACTTTGGTTCAGCTTCTCTCCTGCCCGCAGGACCCTGCGCGTTGGCCCAACTCTCAGCCCGAGCCATCAGACAGCCTCTCCCGAGGACAGCCTGGCCCCAGGGAAAACCTTTCTCGGATCTACCGTCCCATCAGGCCACCCTCTCGTCCCATTTCCCACGCCTGGTTCCCCCTGGCTTTGTTTACTTCTCCTTATATGAGTAAAACCCTTTTTGCCTAAGCTTTGAAACTATGCAGACCTTGTGACAAGCGTGCTTTTCCCACTGAAAGAAGGCCTTTGGATAAAAGTCTCTCCTTCCTGGCTCTGCATTTGTGTGTCTGTGTGTCACTGTGGAGACCAGGTTGTCTTGGCGGGCGGTGGGAGGGGGAGGGAGGTCTTCCCCGGGCAGAGATGGAGCCCTTTTCAAGTGTGGTTCTGCCATCAAATCAAGCTTCCTGTCCCGTGAGAGATCATAAAGAAGGTGCCAGAATCACAGCCCTCTGTGTACCGTCCTCAGTACTTGGGATCCAGAGAAACGCAGATGCAACTTCACCAACATCACCTCGAGGATCCTGGAGGAAAGCTGATGCAGGTGTGTGCCTGCCCCATCGCGTGAGATCTTAGTCATGTAGTTGTTAGGCTGCAGGGCAAAAACATCTCACTATCACTCCGTGACGAAGGGAAGCATCTCTGCTGGGTCTGAATGAGCTACCTACTCCAGTATGTTTGCTCAACACGTGAGCTGCAAAGGAGCAGTACCTGCTCTGTTTGAGGCTACCGTGGATGGCCTTTGGGGTCGACGAATGAGCTGCCATTTTCCTGGGGGCACCAGGAAGAACCCAGAATCGGTCAGACATCCCAACAGGAAAGGGGAGATTCATGCAAAATACGAAAATTATGGAAGAATTCACTAAAAGGTTGACAGGGGTGTGGGTAGGAATAGGGAAGCCAAGGGGGACAGGGTTGACCCCGAAGGCTGGTACCATCCTGATGCCCAAAGGGGAGAAAGGGGTCACCAGAGCCAATAAGGGTCCTTGATGGGAGCAGAGACCCCAGTCCAGAACACAGCCCTTCCTCTGCAGACCTTTACAGAAGGACGAGGGGCTTGCATGAAAACCTCAACCTGAGTCCCCTCCCCTTCTGGATGTTATATCTCCCCTTAAGCACATACACCAGGGCCAGAGGAAATACAGCCTGCTGATGGTAGTCCCCAGGGGGCTTCCTCCAGGGAGGAGAACAGAATGGGTGAGGGGGACAAAGTGAGGACAACAGGGAGGAACCCAGGATGGTCACAATGCCGCTGAGGTCTCCTGCCGCATCACAGGGCAGTGTTCTCTCTCTCTCTGCTCAAGAGAACCCTGAGCTGACCCGCCCAGGAGTACAAGAGGCGAAACCATGAACGGAACCCTGGTTCACCTGCCTCCACAAAACCCATTTTTCTCTTTAGCACCACCCACTGCTGTGTAAGCTGCCTTCGTTCCTTCCACAAGCCAGGGGGACCCAAGGAAACCAATCAGAGAAGGCCTGCATGGGCTTAGACGCCCATCACAGCACACAGACATCAAGTTCTTCTTTCTAGACAGCAGGTTTCGATGGCGGGCACCCGGAGACCATACGGCCACGTGAGTTCCTGGAGGATTTGGGGGGCTGCTTCTATGCGAAGGTGAAGAAAGGAAAGACATAGATAAATCTGCCCGAGTTTCCAGTGTTGCACTGGGCGTCCTTGGCAAGCCATCCAAAACGATGTGACTCGAAAAACTGACCGTGCTCGGGTGGGAGGGATGTCGAGAGCATTTACCGTGCACCTGCTGTATGCCAGGGACAGCCCTGCCGGTGCACATCAAGGACGGTGATACGGACAAAGAGGAGCTGAGGGCAGGGCCAGCGCCCGGGGGGCACGTGGGCACCCTGCAAGCGTGTTTCAGACGCCACCCCAGGCTAAGGGCCGTGCTCGTTGTCCCCATCATTAACACCTCCTTTCACTCTCAAAAACGCCCCGCCGGCAAATGAGGGACAGGATGGGCCCACATCCAATCCTCACCACGGACGCCCTGTCACCATCCTCCTTCCATAAAGGAGAAAGGCAAGGAACGCTCCTAGGAGCTTAAGGGGCTACGTGGGGGGTCACACTGGTAATCAGTACAGAGGCCACGATCGCAAGACAAGCTAGGTCCAGGGTGACGGTCTGCATGCAGCCACCGTAAATGACTCCTCCCAGCCCCCTGGTTTGCAGACAGTAAATCAGAGAAGGTCTTATTTGGATGGCCAAACAACCAGGGAAGAGCCTGTGAGGACTTTTCACATTCTTGTGCACCCATCTCCAAACACACCCACCTGCGATGTAATACCTCTGCGGAATGTGCTCTATTTGGCTGAAGGGCTGGCATGAGTCCCCTCAGCACTGATTGCAAAAGAGAATTTGCAGTAAAATTACAGAGAAAATCCCCAGGCTGCAGGAAATGACCCTCCCAAATTCCAATGTGAGGCTGCCTACTATATATATATATATATATGTATGTATGTATGTATATTTTGTATGTACGTATATATATATGTGTGTGTGTATATATATTTGTATGGGCTCCTTAGGGATACATAATGTTGAAAGGATGTTTCTGATAAAAATAAAACTCCTCTTAGGAAACTCGATCCATGGGGGCGCCTGGGTGGCTCAGTGGGTTAAGTGTCTGCCTTCGGATCAGGTCCTGATCCCAGGGTCCCAGAATCGAGTCCCACATTGGGCTCTCTGCTCAGCGGGAAGCCTGCTTCTCCCTCTGCCTGAGCTCCCCCTGCTTGTGCTCTCTCTCTGACAAATAAATAAATAAAATCTTTAATTAAAAAAAAAAAAGGAAACTCGATCCATGGATGCAAAAATAATTATGTTCACTCTCACCATTTCCCCTGAAGGGGTTCAGATCAAGCCTTCCCAAAATGTGCCACTTTGGCATGTGTATTATTTTGAGCTGAAGACAATCAAAGCCCAAAAGACTCAGGAAGAGCTATTTAAACCCTCTCCCCACCCCACTGCCTGGGAGAATTTAGACAGAGGGGCTGGTCCAGGAAGACAGCGATCATCAGCGAGAACGACGGAGTCTGGGCTGACTGGGGGGGGTGGGCGCTGGGGGAGCTTGGCACGGCTTGTTTGTTCTCTGTGACCCTTATGCTTCCTGTGAATTCCCTTCCTCCGCCTTGAGGCCCCAGACTCTGACCCCTTTGTCCTTAGCTCAGGATGGTATATAACCTTCAACTGCCTGTCTTGGGGCCCCTCACGACTTTGTCCGTACGAAATTAAATTTTTCTCCTGTTCATCTGTCTTATGCCAATTTCATTAAAAGACCGGCCAAAAGCACCTAGCAAGGGAGGAAGGGAAAATATTTCTGCTCCTATAGCCCCCACAGGAAATGCACAAAAACAAGTGCCTCTTTGGAATTAAAATTAAACACTTAATAAAAATTTTTTTAAAAAGGAAAAAAAAAAATCGAAGTGTCTGCTAAAAGATATGCAATATTCCAGAACTCAGTTCCCATCTCCTGGTGATCTTGTGCAATAGTATGTGAGCCCAGAATGTTGGGTCAGCCACCTGAATCTGTCGGCTGGTCCTTACAAATCTCGCCTTTGATTTATCCTAGATATGGAGGTCTCTGTCATGAGATGTCCCCTGAGCTTGAAAGGACCCATACGGAAGACACTTAATGGGACATCCAAGCTGGAGTTGAGTCTGGCTCCCCACGGCTGACAGGATAACCCTACCACGACCAACCCAGTCCACTGCCTCACTGCCCACCTCTGAAGCCGAGACCCAAACACCATCCTGCGTCTTGTGGTCAGTTCTGGATTTCATTGATGGGATCCTATTTCCACATTGGACGCCGAGCAGTGACCTTCCCACACTCAGGTCTGCGTGCGGCTCTCTCAATCCTCATCCATGGGATCTTCTGGGATACAGGATTACAGACAAGTCCTTTATACAGTAAGGTCCCAAAGAGCCCATGCAGTCCTTCAACAAAAAGTAGGTAACAATCTTTGGAACAGACAGGCAGGGATGGGTTGGGAGAAGCCAAAATCCCAATGGGACGCAGAATAAAGTAAGGAGCTGGCCTGGGAGGATGGCTGTGTATACGGTTCCTTTCCCACAGTCAGAGACAGATACAATTTTTACACATAAAGAAGAAACAGTAGCAAACCTGTGTGTTGATTACAAACCTCTTTAGACTGTAGCATTCCCAAGAGCAAGGAGGTGTGTGGATATTTAAATGGCAAGCATTACATTTAATGCTGACTACAATCATATCATGCAAATTCATTAAAGCACTGCATTTGTTAGCAAGAAAACTGTTTAGTGCAATTCCTGATCACTTGCATCAAAAGAGAAGAACTGTTTTATGTGTATGTAAAGAAGGAAGTATTCTGGTGATCTCAGATGGATTATCTTCAGGATCACTGGAAGACTTATCTCTTTAAAACAACTCACTCCTAGGGCAAGTCCAATGCAAGCAAAATCCCCCCTATGGATAGCAAACTCTCAGTGAGATAAAGTCTGACAGACCCTCGTCTAGCTTGAGACCTAATTCTCTCCAGAGCACTTACAACCGCACGCCCTTCTCAACTGAAATCTTCCACTAAGTCAGCCATTATGTGAGTCCAACCTTATCACAGCCCACACTGCATTTCTTTACTGATGCAGTCCTGAAAGGTTCTGGAGGGTCCCAGGATGAGCAGACGGAGACAGGAACACACAGACAACAATCTGGTACATGGATCTGCGTGGGGGAGGCCCCAGAAGGAAGGGGAGGAAAGAGGACATGGCAGGTGTTTGGATTCCATCCCAGCCTGGCTTTTAGACTTGGAGACATGTCTTCTACCCATCTGGGGCAGGGAAAGGCCGCTCCAGCCCTGAGATGGATGGAAGGAAGGAAGGAAGGAAGGGTGGATGGATGGAAGGATGGATGGATGGATGGATGGAAGAAAGAAAGAAAAGCAAGCAAGCCAGTGTGAATTGAGTCCAAGAGCAGTCCAGCCTTCTCCCTGAACCCCACCAGCAGCCATCTCGTTGCCTATTGGGAATCTCAGCAAATGAGGGGTGGCTCAGGATATAAGAATATACTATGGATATAAGAAAGAGAAGGAGGGTTGTCTGCATGCAGGACAACCTTCTACAGAGGGATGAGGTCCAAATGATAGAGGCCAGAAAAACTGGGGAATGACAGGCAGAATTCCTAGATGGCCAGCAATATTCCTGTCACCCTGGTATGCATGCTCTATATAATCCCACCCCTGGGAGGGGAGGACAGGACCTGTGAATACGACGGATGTCATTCCTGAAATTAGATGACGACTCATCTGTTGACTTTCAGTTCATTCAAAAGGGAGATTTTCTTGGGTGGGCCTGACCCAATCAGGTGATCCCTTGAAAGGGTCCTGAGCCCTTTGGGGAGCCAGATATGCTCCAACTGGCCCAGAGAAAGCAATAAAGAGCTCTGACGTGAACTGCCGATGGAGGCTAGTGCCGCCCAGGAGGCATGAGTGACCTCTAGGAGCTGAATGTGGCCCAGGGCCTACAGGCAGCAAGGAAACTTGGACTCAATTCAGACCCCAACAGCAAGGAATTGAATCCTGCCAACACCCACTGAAGCTGGACAAGGATCCTGAGCCTCCGATGAGAAGGGTGTCTGGCTGACACCTTAATGTGATAGCCTGAGCAGAGGATCCATCTATCCCAGGCCTGGACTCATGACCCACAGACACGGGGAGATAGTATAAGGGTGTTGTTTGAAGCTACTGGTTATTACGAAACGAGAAGCAAATACAATGGGTATCAATGTTAAAGCAAATGTGCTCCTATCCAAACCTAGAGAGATCTCAGGCTCAGGATATTTGGATTATAAATGCATATACGTAACCCACTTATGAAAAAAGAAAATCTGTGCCCTTCATCTTTGCATCCAATTTTTTTCTGTATTCTATCTCCAAATACAAACAGATATTCCTGCACCTCTGGTGGTGTGCTCATCCCCATAAACCCACTGCAAGTTGAAAATATCGGAACGTCAAAAATGCATTGAATCCACCTACCCTACAGAGCATCCCAGCTTAGCAGAGCCTGCCTTAGACATACTCCGACGCTTCCATTAGCCTACAGTTGGGCTAAATCATCTCACACAGGCTTTTATCGTAAAGTGTTGACTATGTCATCTCCCAAGTCCTGAAAGTGACAGATGGCTGTCTGGGGCCAGAATGGCTGTCAGGGTGTGGGTTCTCGCCGCCCCCCCCCCCCAACACCGGGATGGTGTGACCGACTGGGAGCTGTCGCTGCCCAGCATCACCAGACAGGATGGGACTGTATGAATCTCGTCTGGGAAAAGATCCAAATTCAAAATCCCAAGTAGAGTTTCCACTGACTGCTTTCACACCACTCTAAGATGAAAAGTGGCAAGACCCTAATTCGAATGGTCACAAGTAGGGGACCATCTGCATGGAGCTGCAATGCTATGTACAGAGCCCCCAGGCTTAGCACAGCCCCGGGCATCCGATCAAGGCCCAGGAGTCACTGTCCGGATGGACCAACCTCAGAGCCGAAGGAATAAAGAGAAGTGGGGCAGGGCAGAAGACAGTGATAGTCAGGAATTTCCAGGTCTAGAAGTATAGGAAATACGTCTGTCTGTCTGTCAAAAACAATAATCCTTTGCCTAAGACACCTGCCTCCACTACTGTTTTGTATCTATCTCTGAATCTATAATTGTTTTCAAATACAATGTTACAAGATGGAAATTACACAATGGAACACATAGTATGTTGTCATTTTTATATATTATCCCTAAGAATTTCTGCAAGGACACACATACACACCCAATTACAGGAGTTTGTATGGCTGATGCAATTATGGTGGGGTTGTTTTTTTTTTAGGCTTTTCTGATTTTAGATTTTTTTTTAACAGTAAACATGTCCTTTCTTTTTTTAAACATTTATTTACTTATTTGAGAGAGCACAAGCAAAAGGGGCAGAGGGAGAGGGAGAGAGAATCTCAAGCAGACTCTGTGCTGAGCCCACAGCTCGATCCCACAACCCTGAATCACGACCTGAGCCAAAACCAGCAGGACGATGGGTAACCAAGCGCACCACCCGGATGTCCCAAACATGTCCTACTTTTATTACGACAGTGAAGACAACACACACTTAATAAAGTACAAAGGTGTGAAGAATCAGGAAAACTCAGCATGCCATGGAGGGAAACAGCTAAATGCCCACGTCATGGAGGGAAATAGCTAAATGCCCACGTTCTGTTTATGCATATTTACACCCTCTTGTAAGCACAGTAACACAGGAGCTCCCTCCCACCCCAGACTGTGGAGCCAACAGCCAGCTTTACTGTAACAGAGAAGTGGGGACTTCAAACTCTGTGTTGGCTCCAACAGCGTCAACTTGACGGCTGCATTTCCCATTGTCCTACCAACTTCGAGAGGCCAGGAGACCATTCTCCTTATGCTCCCCCAGACAATCAACTCAGCTCCTGGGATGGGGTGGGACTTAGGAAATATCTGTCATGCACTGATTTGTGCAAAGGCCATGATTTTTAACAGGTACGTGTAACCCCGGACCTGCCCCAAGTTATCACATAAATGATTCTTTCCCAAGTTAGAAAATAATTCTTCTCTTATAATCAAGTTCACTTGTACATATGGATCCTTCTTCTGCTAAAGCTCCAACTGGGAACACAACGTTGAAATAGCTCAAGCTCTAAATTTTCCTGTCAAGCACTACATCTGTGCTATATGGTGAAACCTTAAATTAGGGTTTGTTTTTTCACCATTATCCACAAGACCCTTTTCTCACATCATTTAGAAAAATTAAAATTTTAAAATTAGTATTTACAAATTCAAGCAATAGGGAAACTGTAAATTCAGTCCTTCCTCTGCATGAAAGTATAAGGAGAGACTTTCTTGACTCAATTGCTAAAGATAACCAATATTGTGCAACCCTCCACTTGTGAGAACTGCCTTACTCTCTATGGTTTCCATACATCCTGGAAATGCTCGAAGACAATGCCAAGACAATTCACATGTGGAGTGCAAAGGGGGAGATGAAAACAGTATGCTAGTTGTTTCCTGAATAAAAACGTCATGTCCTGAGCAATGCAGAAAAATCAATCAGCGCCTCTTAAAAATGTGCTTCCTCTACAGGACGGGACAGGTGTAATTTTTAATAAAATTTGTAGGCTCTCAAAATGGATTACAGGAAAAGAATATCAATTTGCTTGCCAAACCTAAACGAGTAAATTATTTTCTCTGATAGCCATGGGGTCTGTGTGATCTATCAAATAATAAGTAAAGTCACAACACAATTTTTCAGCATAACTTGGGTTAGCACTTCCTTCAACTTAGGATATAGTTTTATTGAACACGGAGACACCCATGCCTTTTCTTTAATGCTTCTGGATTAAGCTATTATTATTTTATTATCATTATGAAAAAGCTTTAATTATTGATAAATGGGACAGGATTTTTTTTTTTTTTAAAGAAAGAGAGGGTTGGGGGAGTGGAAGGGGCAGAGGGAGAGGGAAAGAGAGAATCTTAAGCAGGCTCCACACTCATCATGGAGCCTGATGCGAGGCTGGACGTGGGGCTCCATCCCACAACCCTGAGCTGAAACCAAGCGTCCGATGCTTAACCGACTGAGCCACCCAGGCTCAATAATTAATAAATGGGACAAGATCTTTTAATCAAAGTAGGAGGACAAAACATTTGAAATGCCCATCATGTAGGTCAGAAATGAGTATCAGCCCTGTCGTATGGCCCAAACAGATACCATAGATGAAAACTGGTAAAATGTGAAGTTTGGAGCCAGGGTAAACTGGTTCCAGCCTCAGTTTTAATGTATTTCCTGTGTGGCTCTCAGGAAATTTCCTAACCATCTTGAGCTCAACTTTCTCACTGTCAAATATTGTTGTTGTACAGTTGGGGAGGCAGCCAATGAGAGTTTTTAGGGTAAGGTAGCACATGCATCGTCATCAATGGCCTCTACATACCAGTTAAAACTGCAGTAAGGAAATGTTAAGTGTCTACTAACCCAGGTAGATGAAGGCAGACGGAAAGAAGGCAAGAGCAGATGGGTTCCTGGAGCGTGGCAAGCGGATGCTGGAAGGGTCTCTGAGTAAGGAACCAGGAGGGCGTGAAACCCGAGTGCCCGAAGAGGCAGCCGTGGTACTGAAACGGGGTGGGCCACCCTGCCCCACACGGCCAGGGGCCTCCTCCTGCCAGTCCTGATTCTCTGCGTTCCTCTCTGCAGAGGGTGGGTGTTCCCAGACAACAGCTATTGATAGCTGCAGGTCATGGATATCAAGGCCAGGTCTCTGACAAGCAAGACCTATGTAAGCATCCCAATTAGCACACATATTCCCCTCGGCTTTGCACAACCTCCCTGTTCTCTATAAACACAGGCAAAGGACCACAATACAGTTGCAAAGGGTCTCTAACATGAGGGTCAGAGACAAAAGGACCAAAAAAAAAAAAATTCTTAAAATCATCAACCAACCAATCCATCAATCAATAAGAAGACAAATAAAAGATGCTTTGAAAAAAGCACATTTAGAGAACAAAACACAAGTTTTGGAAATGCAGCATATGACAGACGAAATAATTCAGGCGGGAACAGTAAGTTGAGGGTATCTCAAAGGAAGATGGAACAAAACATCGAGGTGATTGGTAACAGGGGACAAGATAGGAAACCAGGACATCCTAAGAGGGATCCAACCGGTGGAAAAAAGAAAGAGAAAGCACGTACAGGGATAAAGTACCGAAGCGGTAACACAAGACAGAGTCTCAGACATTAGAAGATGTGAATGTCCATATTGAACTGATGACCACGTGTCCAAAATCCTGAGTGAAGATAGACCCAGAGGAAAAGCCCGTTATCGTCGAATCTTAGGACACAGAGGGCAAAGGAAAGGTCATACGTGCATGCGAAGGGGGGATGCGTGACATCCAGAAACGGAAAGACTCAGAGTGGCTTTGGTGTTTCAATAGCCATACTGAATGGTATCAGATAATGGTCCCCA
This sequence comes from Neomonachus schauinslandi, assembly GCF_002201575.2. Lineage (NCBI taxonomy): Eukaryota > Metazoa > Chordata > Mammalia > Carnivora > Phocidae > Neomonachus > Neomonachus schauinslandi. Next base: position 122,199,869 of record NC_058419.1, read on the forward strand.
AATCCAAAGGCAAAATGATTTCCAACCAGGAGTTGCACACTGGCCAAACCATGGGGGCCCCAGCTGTGTGGGCCCAGGAACAGAGTCCGTGCACATAACCAGCACCGACTGTTTGCAACTCAGGCAGCTGGGCTCTACTTCCAAGGAACCTGCCACTTGGCGTAGGGTGACAGCATTCACTCAATTGCCCGCCTTTCTGAATGTTACACTCTCTTCACCAACTTCCCCAAACAACAACTGGGTAGAAATGTCACATTTATCTGGGGGGGGGGGACAGCAAAACATGATTAATAATAATTGCAACAATTAAATCCCCATTCCTTCTCTCTTTTACTGTGAAATTGGGATGCTGGTGCTGAGGCAGCAAAAAACCACTCTTTACTCCCAGCGTAATTCAACCGGACGGAAGCTACCTCCCAGAGCATGGAATTCACCTGTCTTCACTGGGCGAGCCTGCAGGATCACATACTAGCTCAAGACCCTGTTTTATGGGAAAGTGACCCCAAATAGGGTCTTTCTCTTTTCTCTTTCCATGAGGTCTGGGCACCAGACACGTCCAAGCCCAATAGTGTTATCTGCAACAAGACGCACCAGAAACTGCCCTCGAGAAGAATCTGGGGTGGGAAACACTGTGAGGAGCCACAAAGCGGTTCGAAGGAAATAGGCCATTATTACCCATCGGGTTAGAATGGAGATGGATATCATAAGCCCTTGGCTAAGAAAGAAGCAGGAGGGAAGGCAGGGTGGGCGGGAAGACAGGAACAAGCAACATCCTCACTAAAAAAATGTCAAATGACGAACAAGAAACCAACGCTGTCTCTTGCAAAAGAGGAGGCGTCATGGGGACTCTTGCTCACTGGTCGTGCAAATGCAAACTCGGACAGACTTTCAGGAGCACATTGGACAATCACGTATCTCAACAGTTTCAAAGTCTTGGACCAGCGTTTCCGTTTCTAGGAAATTATCTTTTTTTTTTTTTTTTTTTTAAACTAGAGAGAGGCAGGGATAGTGAGAAAGACCACGAGTGGGGAGGAGAGGCAGAAGTAGGCTCCCAGCTGAGCAGGGAGCCCGATGCGGGGCTCAATCTCAGGACCCTGGGATCACGACCTGAACTGAAGGCAGACGCTTAACTGACTGAGCCACCCAAGCGTCCCTCTAGGAATTGATCCCATGAAAATACCAAGGGATACACACATGCCACTAATCAACTCATTCCCACCAACATTAGAAATCTGTGAACTTACAAGCATTGGGGAAAGGTAAATAAATTACATAATAAAATATTATGCAGCCCTGAAAATTCTTGAGTTTTGAAGACTATTTTTGTCATGCAAAAAGGTTCTCAGTGTAATTTTCATGTGGAAAAGGCAGAACCTGATATTAAGACAGCATGATCACAAATTTAAAAAAAAACAAAAACGATTCACATCTCTACATAGATATGTATGTGTTAGAGGTATATCTCTGTGTAGAGATACATGTACGTAATTGGAAGGAAAGAGGACATAATTTCATTTATAATCAGTTTTGAAGGCATGGGACGACCAGACGTTTTGACATGGTTTTCAAATAAATTCTTGCATTTATCAAATATTCTACTTATTTTTATAGTCAGAAAAAGAAAGGCCTACAGAGTACAACTTAATCGTATTGCCTTTGTGCCGAAGGATAAAATGTCACAATTAAATTTACAAAACTGCTCAAATACGATGATTTGCACTAATGAGAATAAAAAGACAATGAACCTGTGCATGCAGTTGGCCTGAAGAGACCCTAATTGAGACGACTTCAGTGTGATGAGTTCTGATTTTTAAATCATGATGTTCCGTCAAAAGCTGTGCAGCTGGTCCTTGTCATGCAATCGTTAAAAAAAAAAAAGATTCTCTTTTTAGAGAAATCTTTTTAAGTGCTTATTCTTTTAGCACAAGCACATGGTAAATGCTTAATAAATACTCATTGCTAGAGAATTGAATTAACACAGATTTCTCATCTCTGGAGTTTTTCCCTCGTGGAAGAAAGCTCTGATTATAACAGCGCAGCGTCTCAAGAAGCTAAAGGTCTAAAACCATGGGTCTAAATCCTTGTATCTGAAGCTCTGCAGATTCCTTTCTTTGTTGCAATTTTTTCGATATGTTTAGCTGGAAAAAAAAAAGAAAACCACTACCAAGGTGTGTGAAGAGGAGAGGGAAAGAGATCAAAGGCACAGACAAAACTGTTTCAGATCGGGGTGGGGACACTGTGGATTTGAACGGGGACGTTAAGAACACGACACCAGTGGTCATGACTTCATGGGGTCCGTCCTTGCCCGCAACACCACAAGCCCAGAGTGCGGGGAGGGCTCAAGTTCATGTCTCAAAACTGTTCTCATATTACATCGTGGGTGGGTCCACGGCCCTGCCACCCACACAGCGGGTCGGGAAGCTCTAAATCAGTGTCCCAAGATCAGGGGATCAGGGTGCCAAACCTCCAGGGCAGCGCCCTTGAGCAGCGGGGGACCCCCACAAACACACACAGAAGCCACGGAGGGCCAGCACCTCGCGGGGAGATTGCTCCCTAGAAGAATGCACCGGAAGAATGGCACGGATGGAGGGGATAGAAGGACATCCTCCCGCAGCACAGCCGGAATGCAGACCAGATGCAAAGTGACATCCTTCCCAGTACGTGAAGGGGCTGATGTCTACCGTCTGCAGTTACAGTAATGACTCACTGCACCTTACCTCTGCCCCGAAACGTCTCCGGATATGTGCGTGAGAGAGAAAGAGAGAGCGTGAGGGTGTCAATCCCATCGATGAGGCAGGGGAAGCTGAAACGTGTCTTCTTCCACATCACATATGCCATAAGCTGATTCAAGATAAGAAAGTCTAGAGTTCCTATATACAACCTCGACATTTCCTGCTAGTCTGACAAAAAGTTCTCTTAAGGGAATGACCTAGAATGATATTTCAAATAAACTAAAGACCAGTATTATTGGAAAAAAAAAAGAAGTTCACAAAGTTCTCTGAGACTTGAAATGTGAATTAAATCTGAATAGAAAAATCACAAGTGCTTTTAGCTATCAGTATTATGTTCAGAATTATTTTATTATTATTATTTTTTTTATGTTCAGCATTATTAAATGTGCTTAACACACTCCTCTCTGCACTGGGATAGTAATGTCTCCAAAAGCTAAGGATGTGGTGAGGCCATTTCCCATTTTGAGCAAAGAGAAATGTCCCTTAGAGGCAAATGTATTCTGGAGTCCATGTTTTTTCTTTCCCCCTCAGAAGAACGAGTCTGATGCCTATTTTTCAAAGCAAAGGACGTACGTAAGTAATCAAGGAAATGACATCTGAGCCACTATTGTAAATATATAAATATACATGAACCGTGCACTTCATCAACCCCCAACCCGAATGAGAGATCTTGAAATACACCAACCTGACAGACAACTGAAATCAGCTCGCTCCCCATTCATGCCGTAGGAAATGTTACATAATTAAACATACTCCACAAATCCCCTCAGGCGCTGGAAACAGACTGTAAACATCTAAGGACCCCCCCACAGACTAAAGTACGGTTACAAAAACGTAGAACTCAGGGGACACCTGGGTGGCTCAGTCGTTAAGCGTCTGCCTTCGGCTCAGGTCATGGTCCCGGGGTCCTGGGATCGAGCCCCGCATCGGGCTCCCTGCTCAGCAGGGACCCTGCTTCTCTCTCTTCCTCTATCTATCTATCTCTCTTTCTCAAATAAATAAGTAAAAATGTTTTAAAAATTTTTTTAAAAATGTAGAATTCAAAGAAAGAACGCACATCTTAAATTACAAAAGAAGGATATTAGGAAAACATGATATTCGATGGTAAATTTCCATCTTGTTGTCAAATCCAGAGTTGATTTTAATAAAATACAGATATAAAGCAGCACAGGAGTATAGTATAGATTTAATAAAGAGATCTAAAGTATCACCGCAGAACAGGTTTCCATAGTATTATGCTAACCACTCATCATCAACTGATTATTGTTTTAAAATTAGAAGGCTGTGCCTCTACATTATAAAATCAATCTAATTACAGGCATTTTATTACTGTCTCCTGACATCTTATACGAATATAAAGGTGTGGTATGGATTATTTCCTGACTTCAAATAATCTCGTATTTCATACCTGGAACTACATGGTCGTTGACTATCTTTGTACAGAACTCACTCTTTAAATGAAAAATTTACTAATAGAAGCTTTTTAAAGGAAAAAGAATCCTAATCCGTACAACACCCCACACATACTGTAGATGAAGGGACTGTCTTTCTTCTTCGATATCGTCAGCTACACGACGAAAGCACATGCGGTGGAATGTGGTAGAAAATTCAGGGACCTGATTTTAATATGTTGTTTCTGTGTATAAAGAAAAAAGAAAAGCACATGCTTCTTCCAGGAATGACATGCTTTGTCTCCTGTAAGGAACCCGCACAGGTTAATTGGAGATCATCTTTAACGAGGGCCAGCCTCCCTCATATTTGGCGAAGACATAGCTCGAGGCACCCCAGAGTTAAAGACCGTTCTCTACACTGGGGTACGTGAGAAGCCAAATTGTATCAGACAGGTGATTTTTTTTTCTTTTTTGCAAATAAACTTATTTGACTAAAATCCAAGGAACGTAATTTACCATTAATAAAACATTGGAAGCATCTTTTTTCATTCATGCGTTCAGCACTCATTTATTACACAGCTACAAGGCTCTCTGTGCTGTTGGAACATCGTAGGGAGCACTGTGTGTTTCCTGCTCCCAGAGAGCATGCAGTGGGTCTGCAAAGACAGAGGTGACTCAAAGCATCAGGACTGGACCGATGATCCCATCCGCGACAGAATAACACTCCACACGGGGCACGAGTGTCGGGAGCGGGGAGAGGGCCTCACCTAGCTGGAGGCCTCGAGCCAGGAGAAGTCTGCTGGTGGGGGAGACCCCGGGGGGCGGGGTGGAAGAGCGCCTGGCCAGTGGGAGAGCTTTATAATGCAATGTGTCTGCAGGGGCAGAGACTGCAAGGGGGCCACAGTTGGGAGGAGTCCCACAGTGGAGCTCCTCCCAGCCCTGGTTCCAGAATTCCATCTCCTTTCCAACGGGGAGCCACTGGAGAGCCCCAATGGGGCCAGACGGAGCATCACGCCTGGGTTTTGAGAAAATGCGGTCTGGCTGCTGGTAGATGAACATAGTCCATTAGGTCCCTGATGTGTTGCACACACGTCCCCGGAGGACAGCTCAGCCCAAGGCGTGCCTGGACGCGGCAGTATGGATGGACAGATGTATGGGTGGACAGACAAGGGGCCCGTGGGAACAATGCAAACAGTGGCTGATCTTTTTGCATGAGAACCCTCCGCGTCTAAACGTCCTGTCTTCCAGCATAACGTATGTCTCTGCTGTTGTTCTCAGTCCCCATGGCTGGACGGTCTTGCTGCTCACCGAACCGTGGCTAAGACCCAGCTGAGACCACGGGTAGACCCACCTCGTCTTTATCTCAACCATCACAAACACGGGTCAGCATCCGTGGTCCTCAGTTATAAAACAGGATGGACAGACAAATCAGGAGTAGCCACTGAGTTTACTCATAGCATCTTCCGCCCACAGGAAAGTCCAACATACATGAAACACAGAGTTGCTTTGCTAGACGTGGGTGGGACCAACTTGGACCACGCCCCCCAGGCCTGACGAGGCTCCCAGAGGAGCCTTCCGTACGCTTCCAACGGGAACAGTGCACCACGTACGGCCTATGGGGCCAAGCGCCCTACATGTTTTCAGTAGAATGGATGTCACGGTCGCAAACTAAGTGCTTGGCTCGAGTGTGACTGTAGATGCCTTCCTAAAATGGAATGCTTTATTCCTTACCTGCGTTTTTTTTTTTTTAAATGGACAATAAAATTATTGCTCTAAATTCTGAAGCCAGACTGTGCCTGTCAGAAGAAGCAAGACGGGCTTTGATAGTCCTGCTCTGATGCAAACACCCACAGACCCAGGGCACCTGAGCTCAGCCTGCTTCGGCAAACCACGCATCCTGGTATGCATCCTGAGTCAGCTCCCGTGACGGTATTCCACCGTGATCAAGCTCTCCTGGGGACCCTCTCAGGGAAAAGGAAGCAGGAGTTGGGTAAGTTTGCAAGGTGGCCCAGGAATTACCAACAACACGTTGTGAATGCACCTCTTGACAAGAACCCACTAAGCGCTTGATACCACGTAAACAAGCCACATGGAAAAGCTAGATGACGGGGCCCACGGTTATTCTGCAAACATCACCCAACAAAGGACAATAACACTCCGTACATATTTTGCCCAATACTTATTTTTGCAAACTTCCAAACTCGCGAAACAGTTGAAAAGAAAAGCGAACTCAAGTATAGTCCTTCACTTAGGTTTACGGATTGCTTACATTTTGCAATGGTTGCTTGCTTTCTGTCTCTCCACACGTATACACATGCATATACACACCTGTATGTCCACACATACCTTTTTTCTGTATCAGAAGAAAGGATGAGAAATGTATTTGTATTTGTGTATCATGATGTTTCATGGATACCTGCAGAGATCAAAAGCGTGACCCTCTAAAGAGTTGGGCGTGGGTCTCCCAGAATAAGGACATTCCCTCCAAACCATGACTCCTTAATACCAACCGTGCAGACAAACGATGCAGTATCAGTCAACTCACCGTCCACACAGCCCCCAAATAACTCTGCCTCCGGGTTCCTTTTTCCCCCGTTCCACATTCGGGGACTGCTGTTCTGTTCCTTTGTTTTTCTAAATCTGGAATAGTCCCTGACTTTCTTTTCCATCCCATGACCTGACTATTTTGGAAGAATCCAGGTCAACCTTCTCTTACAATGTGCTACATTCTGGATTCGTCGATTCACTTCCTCATGAACAGATTCCAGTGGAAGGCTTTCGGCAGGGACATTACACTCATGATTTCATGTTCTTGTCACCTCCCATCAGGACGCACGTGACACCAAGGTGCCCCACTGTCAACGACATCACTCGGTCAACTGTACAATCTGCAGACTGCTTTATTTTCTCTCACCATGTATCTGATCATAAGCCTCCTCTCATTCACTTTCTCACACACACACAAAAACAGTTAACCATAATTTTCCTGGTTGGCATGATCTTGACCCCCGAACGTGCTTATTATCATGGGTATTTGCTGCCACAAAATATCCTTACTAAGGATTTACAGTCTCCTGGAAACATCTTTTCATTGTCACCAAAGGATTAAAAAATTACTCTGCTAGTATATATTTAAGCAGAGTAAATCAAGAGACCACGGGCAGGCCTTGCCAAATAACATGAAGTCTCATAAAAAGGAAATTTTTGTTTGTTTCATAAGAAAACTTTAATTGCACTAAGCTTTTTTTTTTTTTTTTTGGAGGGAAAAAAAAGAGAAATATCAGAGATAAAAGTATTTTCTTGATTATCACCAATCCACTTAAGGAGAGGGGAAAAGCATAATATGCTGTATTCAAGAACCCTGAATTTTAAATTGTGAGGTACATTCAAATATCCCATGAGGATGGCTTTATGCTGATGAGATATAATGGATATTGTTATTAGATATTTAGGCACAGATATTTTAGTCCCCACTGAAAGACTCCCACTTTGCATCAGAACATTAAGAAAGAATAATGAATGCTGTATTAGTTTATCATGAATTAATCATGAGCCTTTTCAGCTGCATACTTTTAAGTAGCTACTGGGTCTGTCAATTTTTTTTCTCAGCTCTTCTAGCTGGGTCCAAAGAATGTCAATGTCCCCTCTAGACTAAAATCACACACACACACACACACAGGATTCAAAATATTTCCCTGCAAAATGTACAGTTGTTTTCTAGAGGAATAGAAATAAAACTCTACTTAGCAGGTGCTTACGGCTTAGAAAACTGTCAGAACTCAAAGCCAGGTCCTGCACTAATGATAAGTTTAGAAAATAAATTATTCTTTAAAACCCCCCAAAAATTTGTTTCTGAGATAGAGAAAAGGAACAAACGAGTCTTTTAAGGAACAAATTACAGAAATCACAATAGAAAATGGATCTGTTAAGCTGCTAAGCATTAAGAATGAATACAAGCCAAGACTTTAAGCCTCCACAGACGTTTCCTCTAGTAGGAGAATCCTCTGCTGTGTGGTTTCAATTTAATAGGGAAAAAAAAAATCCTAAAAGGTCTTTCTCTTTTTGTTCTCTTTAATTCTTATTCTAACGCAGATCCCTGAAAGTAAAAGACCACTGAATATATTACAGGAAGAAAGAAGATTAAGCGAGCAAGCAGGGTTTATGCAGCTCTGCACTGTTGAGGTTCGGGGCGGGGTGGATATCTGCGGGGGGGGGGACTGGGCTGTGCAGGGTGCTGAGCAGCACCCCTAGCCTCCACCCACCGGATACCAGCAGCAAAGCTCCCCCAAAGTCATGAGACCAAAAATGCCTCCATACTGGCCAGAGTCCCATCCCCGAGGGCAAAATCGCCCTGATGGAGAACTGCCTGCGTGCCATCAGCAATGCAAGCATCCAGACTGGAGTTTTAGAGATCCTTAAATCTCCCTGCCTGCCAGTCTCCCTCCAGGGCCTACTGACCTGGGTGCCAGGAGCATCCTGGTAATCAGCATCATTGTCCCCCCAACAACGTCATCCTTCACCTTTCAGTCACACTAGGAACCTGTCCTTTGCACCCCCGTTTTACAAGAGGGAATGTGGACACCGAGAGCTTAATCCACTTCCTGAGGACATGAGGTCAGCGGGCAGAGAGCTGGGATCCATATCCCAGTATCTCTGAGCCCATGACATGGTTCCGTCTTCTGGAGCCTTCCCCACCGACGGGAACCCATATCTTCTCTGAAAGCATCTCTGTGCCCATTTCTCTGAGCCCGCTGACACAGGGGACGGTGACCTGCTCTGAATACCCAACAGTGCCCACCTTGACATCTTGATGGCAGAAGAAGCTGCTCCTCCTGCAGGAAGGGAGCAGTCCTGTCCCTCCTCACTCACCTCCACCAGGGGGAGGAGCTCCTCCTGCAGGAAGGGAGCTGCCCTGTCCCTCACTCACCTCCACCAGGGAGAGGAGCTCCTCCTGCAGCAAGGGA
>NC_058419.1:122208965-122249939 GCF_002201575.2 Neomonachus schauinslandi
GGGGAGGAGCTCCTCCTGCAGGAAGGGAGCTGCCCTGTCCCTCCTCATTCACCTCCACCAGGGGAGGAGCTCCTCCTGCAGGAAGGGAGCAGTCCTGTCCCTCCTCACTCACCTCCACCAGGAGGAGGAGCTCCTCCTGCAGCAAGGGAGCTGCCCTGTCCATCCTCACTCACCTCCACCAGGGAGAGGAGCTCCTCCTGCAGCAAGGGAGCTGCCCTGTCCCTCCTCACTCACCTCCACCAGGAGAGGAGCTCCTCCTGCAGGAAGGGAGCAGTCCTGTCCCTCCTCACTCACCTCCACCAGGAGAGGAGCTCCTCCTACAGGAAGGGAGCTGCCCTGTCCCTCCGCATTCACCTCCACCAGGGGAGGAGCTCCTCCTGCAGGAAGGGAGCTGCCCTGTCCCTCCATGCTCACCTCCACCAGGGGGAGGAGCTCCTCCTACAGGAAGGGAGCTGCCCTGTCCCTCCTCACTCACCTCCACCAGGGGAGGAGCTCCTCCTGCAGGAAGGGAGCTGCCCTGTCCCTCCTCGCTCACCTCCACCAGGGGAGGAGCTCCTCCTGCAGGAAGGGAGCAGTCCTGTCCCTCCTCACTCACCTCCACCAGGGAGAAGAGCTCCTCCTACAGGAAGGGAGCAGTCCTGTCCCTCCTCACTCACCTCCACCAGGGGAGGAGCTCCTCCTGCAGGGAGGGAGCTGTCCTGTCCCTCCATGCTCACCTCCACCAGGGGAGGAGCTCCTCCTGCAGGAAGGGAGCTGTCCTATCCCTCCCTGCTCACCTCCACTGGAGGAGGCACTCCTACAGGAATTGAGCTGTCCTGTACCTCACTCACCTCCACTAAAGGAGGCACTCCTTCTGCAGGAAGGGAGCTGCCCTGTCCCTCCATGCTCACCTCCACCAGGGGGAGGAGCTCCTCCTGCAGAAAGGACTCATCTGTCCCTCAAGCATCGGAAGCAGAAAAGCAGTTGAGATCAACCAGGAGAACCATGAGCGGAACCCTCCCCACCACTAGTTTGCAGGCTGGGCGATTCACCTAGAGTCACCTCAAAGGTCTAGGAAATGCCTTCAACCATTTGTAAACTCTGCACCCCATAGTGCTCACGTTCCCCACACATATACCACATGCTCCTGCAATCAGATCATGCACACTGCCCTCCTCCATGGTAGTGCCTTTGTCTAGAAAGCACGTGTGCCCCCTACAGATGCTCCCCTTGGCAAACATGACCTTCCATGGGACGTTCACCTTGTCCCTGCAATGCCGGATCTTGCACAACATTTTCATGCTCACCAGGTACTGAGATGTGACTTAAACAGCGGTCACGGGGAGGCACACACTTTGTCAACAATGAAATGTAGTGAAGGGACTACATGGGCACTTCCTATACTCACATGGGTGCCAACTAAAGATCGTCTTGGACGGTTGACTTCAGAGATGTTAGCTTCCGGAGACCACCATGTGCGGGCTCTCAGCAGACACGAACGAGGGGCACAGGACTCATCCTGTGAATTCGTTCGAAGGAAGAAGAGTCAGACGCTGCCCTTGCACAGACTGAAATCCTCCAGTGCAACAAGCTCTTTCTTGCCTCGAGGATCTCTCCTCCTGCATGTCTCTTCTTTCCACTCGCTGCCTAACCCCTGCTTACCTACGGGTCTCGACAGACTCGCCACCACCTCAGAGAAGCCCTCCTGGTTACCAATACCAAGCAAATACATCCCTCTCAGCTGACTATCCTAGCACCTTCTTTCCCCTCGATACCATTGATCACTCCGTGCAATAATCTATTTAGGGGCTTTCTTCTTACTTGGTATCTGTCCTTCCCACCGGCTCAAAGGATCAAGGGGGGGGCGGGCCATGTGTCTGCCACAGCAAGCTCTCAGTAAATACTTTCTGACTAGAGCTGGGCTTGCAAATGCTGGCTTGTAGGACTGTCCCCTCTGTGTTTTTATAGCCCAGGAAGAATGTTTCTCACATGTTTAAATGGTTGAGAAAAGAATACTTGGCGGCACATGAAGAGTATATGAGATTGATATTTCAGTGTCCACAAAGAAAGTGCGAGAACACAGCCACATCCGTCCGCTCCCTTATCATCTGTGGCGGCGTCCACAAGATACCATCAGACGTCACTAGCTGCACAAGAGATTGTTTGGCTGCAAAGCTCGAAATATTGACTGTCGGACCCTTTACGTGAAAAGTTTTTCAGCCTCTGGAATAGAGTCCTACAGGTGAGTTCGGCTTTGAATCTACTCAAGAATATATATATTTAGGGACACTTGAGTGGCTCAGTTGTTAAACATCTGCCTTCGGCTCAGGTCATGATCCCAGGGTCCTGGGATCGAGCCCCACATCGGGCTCCCTGCTCAGCGGGGAGCCTGCTTCTCCCTCTCCCTCTGTTGCTCCCCTGGCTCATGCTCTCTCTCTCTCTCTTTCTCTCTGACAAATAAAATCTTAAAAAAAAAAGAATATATACATATTTTTAGTTGTTCACATTTACACAAAACTAGCATATGCCTTGAAACAATTAACCTATAAATCTATTGTTCATGCTTTAAAATATGAAGTATAGTCCCACTTGTTAAGTCATATTCACAAGAGAATACCACACTGGAGAAAAATTACTATTCTGTGGATTTTCATAAACAGGGATCTTGCTTTATTGAAGTTAAGCTTCCAGCAACAAATTCTTAGGTTCAGTCAGTGTCCCAGAAATGTTATTTCCCACACCTCTCCCCCCGCCCCCCACAGATGGCATTTGAAACTGCAATCAATCTTCCAGCATGGCATTTCATGTTGGATTCTGGCGGAAATGGAATGCTGTGCTGTCAACATTGATCCTTGACCTCCCACTGCCGGTATGACAGAACCACCAGCCACGGTCATCTCTTCTGCCCACTCACCATGACATTATCGGGCAAGACTAAGATCGTATGGATGTGGATTTGAACAACTGGGTGACTCCCCCTTGCGAGGAAGCAGAGATCCAAATCATCATTTTCCTTTCTCTTGTTCCACCCCTTTTATTTACAGAAAATAGATTTTAAGGTATCAGCATGGAAACGCTTTGACCCATATTGGATACTTGTGCTCACGACCCCTGGTGACTGATGAAGAAGAAGAAACAGGTCTAAGGAGATTAAGTCACAATGCCTACCACAGCGGTATTACTGCAAGAAACCCCACCTGTCGAAGGAAAATAGCACAGGAAAATCTAAAGGCCCATGCTCAAAGGACGCTTTTCAAAACAGTAGCGGCATTGTTCTCACCCAGTGGTGATTCTGCCCCACACGGGTCATTAGGCAATGTCTAGAGACATTTTTGGTTCTCACGGCTGGGCAGGGACTACTGGCATCTAGTGGGTAGAGACCAGAGATGCCCTTAAATATCCTATGATGCACAAGACAGTCCCCCAGCATAGAGAATCATCCACCCAGCCTTCCACCATGAAGGAGGAGTTGGTCTCAAATGCCAGCAGCATCAAGGTTTAGAAACTATGCACTAGGGTACAAGTCCAATAATCACTAAAGTGGGTGTGATCACAGAGGTAGGAAAAGAAGCTGGGAGGGGAGATACAGGTCATGTCCAGTTTGTTCCAATGATCACACACAGCAACAATGTTTGTATCAATGAGGCCTCCACTATTATAATGGTAAGTGACGTGAAAGTAAGTCTCTCTAGACACAATTTATAATCCAAGTTATAGTCACAGAACAAGAACACTGGAGACCAAGAGGTTATGTCTGCTTTATTATCAGGAACCCATACAGTGATGAGTTGGCGAATTTGCAAATCGTAAGCATGCTTCATTACCCCTTCCTGTCTCCATTTATCTGTAATCATTGTACCTGTCATTTACTTGCTCATCTGTCCATCACTCTCCTGCCCCTGTCAATTCAGTTGTAGAAGGCTACAAACCACAACAGGGATCTAAGAATGGAGTCAGCAACCACCTCCACCCCCTGCCTTGATTTTGAGATGCAAAAAGCCCTTGAAATCAGAAAATTTTTGTAAACTCCAAGTTGTACTTGGCAGCAAAACCCCACCTGAACTGTGTGGACGTATAAGGTTGTTATCTTAACCTGTCAGTCTCTGCTGCTGGCTGGTACCATGCTGCTTTGTTGTGACATCAGGCTTACCTGCGCTGGGAAAATGTCAAAAAGAGTTCAAGACACCCCATGAGTAGCAGTGAGAGGAAGGAGAGAAAGCACCTGTCACTAGCGGTAGCCGAGAAGTGTGGTCCTCAAAGATCTCTGGTTGTGCTGTGTCTCGGAAGGAGGTAGGAGGAGAAAGACGGTAAAGAAATGGAAAGGCAGGTTGCTGAAATCTGGCTGACTGGCTTGCCATTGGATGGCCAATCCTCCCAGTCTGTCCAGGACTGAGGGGTCCCAGTGTTCAAACTGAGATATCCCTGGGCAAACGTGGATGAGCTGACCAGCCTACTTACTTGTAAAGGTTGGCAGAATACAGAAGTAACGACCACAAGCCAAGGGTGAATACTCAGAACATTGACTGAAGGAGTTTAAGAAGCTAATGGAAACCCACGGGGAAAACCATCTTCTGAACATGAAGAAGTGGAATATGCTGTTGAGGAATTTGCAAGAAGAGCCTTGGTGGATGCCACAGCACGTGTCCTGACATCAAGTGAGGACAGAGGTCACCCTCCTTGCCAGCTGCTGGTTGTTGTTGGTAACCGGTGGCTCTCCACCAAGTGGGTCTTTGGAAACTGCTCTCAGCCAGAGAGACTTGCCTTTCCCAAGGTGATGCCACCCCCCCACACCCTCAAGGTAACCATGGCTGGGTCCCAAAGGTGTACCCACCTTGCTTCAAAGTGAGAGAACTCTGAGAGTCATACAAGCTCTAGAGCTCCCTGTGACAGAGGCTGAGATCTTTATTACAAGGGCATGACAATCCAACTTCTCCCTCTGCCTCATCCTCCTTACAAGTGCGGATCCTAAGAACTCACATCACCACCACCACCACCAAAACCCTCCTTTTCCCAGAATTTCCTGGGACTGAACATAAGACAAGGGCTGATAAGAGCTTTAATCTTGATTATGCATACAAGATGTATATGGGTGAAACAGCCCCATCTTCCCACTAAGCTATAATCCTAGGCAAACCCTCCAAAAACAATGGGAGAGAGGTCTTCAAGCTCAGCTTGACGGTCCCTAGGTGTGTCAATGCCTCGGGCAAAGGCAAGATAGAGCACTCATTGATTAGAAAAATCAACAGCCAAGATGACTGTAATGTGAAATCAATTTACTGATTCATCAACAGGCAAAAAAGGACTTTCCAGAGAATATTTTCTGAGTAATCCAAGACCCAGCATACCAATAACAAACAAGCTGGGCTAGGAGTAAACCATGAAATAGTAGAGTTTCTGGTGTTCCCGCTCACATACTTCTTCTGAAATGTAATGCTTTAGGTACTTATTTGCTCTTTAACGTGAAATCTATGATATGGCCTTTTGACCAAGGAATTTTGCATTCTAGGAAGAGCAAGAAAGCTAACCAAAACTGAGATAATCAATACACTTGATAGAGAATTTAAAGTAATGGTCATAAAGATACTCCCTGGACTTGAGAAAAGAGTAGAGCATCTTGGTAGAACCCTCAACGATGAGATAGAAAACATAAAAAAAAAATCAGAGATGAAGAACTTAATAACTGAAATTAGAAATACACTAGAGGAAATAAATAGTAGACTAGAGGAAGCAAAAGAATGAATCAGTGAGCTGGTGGATGGAGTAATGGAAAGCAATCAAGCTGAGCAAGCGAGAGAAAAATAACAATAATAAATGAAAACAGACTAAGGGAACTCAGCAACTCCATCAAGTGTAATAACATTTGCATTATAGGGACCCCAGAAGGAGAAGACAGAGAGAAAGGGGCAGAGAATGTATCTGAAGAAGCAATTAGCTGAAAACGTCTCTTAATCTGGGCAAGGAAACAGAAATCCAGATCCAGGAGGCACCGAGATTACCCAAAAAGATCAACCCAAGAATGTCTTGGGTTGTCCAAACCATGATTTGGTTTGGACAAACCAAGATACAAAGTAATTAAAATGGCAAAAATAGTGATAAAGAGAGAATTTTAAAAGCAGCAAGAGAAAACAGATACCTACAAGGAGAACCCCATAAAACTGGCAGTGGATTTTTCAGCAGAAACTCTGCAGGCCAGAAGAGAGTGGCATGATATATTCAAAGTGATGAAAGGAAAAAAACCTGCAGCCAAGAATACTCTGTCCAGCAAGGCTGTCATTCAGAACAGAAGGAGAGACAGAGTTTCCCAGACAAACCAAAGTTAAAACAACGTATCACCATGAAACCAGCCTTATGAGAAATGTTGAAGGGGACTCCTTGAGCAGAAAGGAAAGAATCTAAGTAGGAGTAAGAAAAGTAGGAAGCTTTACAAAAGCTGTAAAATTAAGTATATCTATAAAACTCAGTCAAGGGATTCACAAAATAAAAGGATGCAAAGTATGACACCATATACCTAAAATGTGGGTGAGAGAAAAGAATGGGTATGAACTTAAGTGGCCATCAATGTAATGTAAACTGCTATATGCATAAGATGTTATAATATAAACCTAATGCTAACCACAAATCAAAAACCAGAAAAAGATGTGCAAAAAATAAATAAATAAATAAAGAGTAAGGAACCTAAGTATATCACTAAGGAAAGCTAGCAAGCCCTGAGAGAAAACAAGAGAAGGAACAAAGAAGAACTACAAAAATGACTACAAAACAAGCAACGAAATGGCAATCAGCACATACCTATCAATAATTACTTTGAATGTAAATGGACTAAATGCTCCAATCAAAAGACAGAGGGTGACAGAATGGATAAAAAAGCAAGACCCATCTATATGCTGCCTACAAGAGTCTCATTTCAGACCTAAAGACACCTGCACATCAAAAGTGAAGGGATGGAAAAGCATCTAACATGCAAATGGCAGTGAAAAGAGAGCTAGGGTAGCAATACTTATATCAGACAAAATACACTTTAAACACAAAGACAGTAGCAACAGACAAAGAAAGACATTATATAATTGTAAAGGGAACAATCTAATAAAAGGATATAATAATTCTAAATATTTATGCACCCAACATGGGAATACCCAGATACATAAAGCAGCCAAGAACAATATAAAGGAAGTAAGTAAGAGTAATACAATAAGAATAGGGAACTTTAACACCCCACTTACATCAATGGATAGATCATCCAAATTGAAAATCAAGAAGGAAAGAGTGGCTTTGAATAACATATTGAACCAGGTAGATCTAACAGATACATTCAGAACATTTCATCTTAAAAACAGCAGAATACACATTCTTTTCAAGTGCACACAGAACTTTCTTCAGAACAGATCACATATCAGGCCACAAGACAAGTCTCAACAAATTCATCAAAATAAAATGCACGACATCAAAATAGAAAGCTTTTGCTCAGCAAAGGAAACCATCAACAAAATAAAAAGACAACCTCCTGAAAGTGAGGGGATAATTATAAGTGATATATCCAATCAATGGTTAGTATCCAAAATATATAAAGAACTTACAGAACTCAACACACAGACAATAATCCAACTTTAAAAAATGGGTGGAAGACATAAACAGACATTTCTCCAAACAGATGGCCAACAGACCCATGGAAAGAGGCTCAACATCATTCATTATCAGGGCAATGCACATCAAAACAACAGTGAGATACCACCTCACACCTGTCAGAATGGCTAAAATCAACAACACAAGAAACAACACTTTTTGCTGGATGTGGAGAAAGGGGAGCCCTCCTGCCCTGTTGGTGGGAATGCAAACTGGTGCAGCCACTCTGGAGAACAGCACAGAGGTTCCTCAAGACGTTAAAAATAGAACTGCCATATGCTCTCGTAATTCCACTACTGAGTATTTACCCAAAGAACACAAAAACACTAATTTGAAAAGATACATGTACCCTAATGTTTATTGTAGCATTACTTTCAACAGCCAAATTATAGAAATAATTCAAGTATCCATTAGGAGATGAATGGATAAAGAAGGTGTGATATGTATGTATGTGTGTGTGTGTGTGTGCATGTGCGCGCTCAAGCGTGTGCACGTGCATGCCTATAGCAGAATAAGAAACAGACCCTCAACTCTAAAGAACACACTGATGGTCACCAGAGTGGAGGTTGTTAGGGGGATGGGGGAAAGAGGAGATGTGGATGAAGGAGTGCACTTATTGTGATGAGCACTTGGTGTCCTATGGAAGTGCTGAATCACTAGACTGTACACCTGAAACTAATATAACACTGTAGGTTAACTGTATTGGAATTCCAAAACAAACAAACAAGCAAACAAAAAAGCCCCAAAGAAAAGCAGAAGAAAAAGAAAAAAGAATAGATGGGTCTCCTTAATTCTCCCTCCTAGAGCCCAGGGAGTTAGGGAATGGGAAGGGAAGCTGGAGCGGACCCAGAACTTACCTACTTTTCTCATGCCTGTCGGCTCTCACATGTCTCAGGGCCTCATATCTACTGTTTCTCAAACCAGCACCCACAAATCCACCCCTGGAAGCCCATACAATCCATAGGCATTCATCACCATTTAAACCACTTGCCTATCCAACAACCCACCCATTCCTCCGGTAACAGGTGGTGTTTATGAAAAGACGATCTCCCCTGGTGACGGGTAAAAGGACCTGAGAGGTCAAAGGTCAGGACTAATGCCAGAATCCATTTCGGAGTCTAGTCAGGTACACTGGTCAAAAAGCTATCCTGGAGGCCTGGATGGAGTTACCCCATGATGTGGAACAACCATCCTGTGGTGGGGCCAGGGAGGGGATACCTGGTACTGGGCACTGGGGGGCACCTGATCAATGCTGGCCAGCACCTACAGTACGCACACGTGAGCTAGTGTTACCTGGCTTCCTTACAATTAGCTCCTGAAGGTTTCTGGTGCCCACTGTAGGATGCACTGCTAAGTATCTGCCTCGTGAAAGTCAGGGTCAAGCAGTCATCAACTTTACCGCCAGGTAGATAAAGCCAATATGGCAAAATGTTGACAATTACTGAATCTATGATCACCTGTATATCCTTCCTTTTGATTACCAAGGATAATTCGTACCTGAAAGGAAGGATATACCAATGCTCATCCTTTCATGTGAGACATAAATGGGGAAAATTTTATAATTCACAGTTGAGATCCTTAAAAAACAGAATCAAGGTATAACAAAATTAATTATAATCGTTCCTTAGGAGGCCATCTCTGTGGCATCAACTCATAGGACAAACTTCATCTCAGCCATGACGGCGAGGCTGCTGACACTGCTGCTAGCTTGGAAGCCCAGTAGTAATTCAATACACCTGACACGCCATGATGTTGGTGTGAGCTCGTATTCTGCTGGGTGTCTGGTGACAGTGGTCAGTTATGTGGCCGTGGCTGATGGGCCACCAGTTAGGGACCTGCATCAGGGCACACCAGCAGGTCTTTGCAGATTCCTGTCCTTTATCAGCCCACACTGTTCAACTGTTCATGTGGGCCCCTCATAGACAGTTACCTTCCCAGATGGCTCCCTAAAACAGTGTCTGTCACTCTTCATCCTTACCCTTTCTTGGCCAGACCTTGCCCTACTCACGGGAGTTTCCATGAGGACAGCGCCAACAAACAGGGTTCTGTTTTACCCTGAGCACCCAACAGTTGGCAGACCGGTCTCTATAATCCTAACATTCTATGCCGAAGGTGATACTATATTGAATTAATATGTGTAGGACTTTGAACACATAAATGGCTACACACCACATTTGTGCCTTTTACCATGGAATAGAGTCCCTTATTCTTTGGATGGTAGACACGCTCGCCCTGCTGACTCAAACAGGAAGGGTTTCGTTGGTGGACATTAAACACCCCCTTCTCTACAGGCACGGGTGAATCAGGGCATCGACAATCAAGCCATCCATGAAAAACACCAGCTTTGGGCTTTGCTCACTGGTACTGGGCTGGTAAGTGGTGTCTGACTTATGAGGACAGTCTGTCAACTTTCGAGTGTGGGTTTTAAAAGTGATTTAGAGGCAGATTCATAATTACTTGCTTTCAATGTAAAATTATCAATCTTGGGAGGTTGGGGGGAATTTATGGCACATGCCAGTTCTCTCAGGTGAAGACTTTTATAAATTGCCTAATATTTGATTCACACCCCCACCCCCAAAAGTGCAGTACCATTCATTAACACCTGGATTTACAGGCAGATGTAGACTCAGGACACTGAGTCTGGAGCCCGAGAAGGGTGGGTGTCTTGCTCAATGTCGCAGGTGGAACAGCTGAAAGTACAGCACAATCCCACGTCTCTGCTATCTACCCAACACCACCTGCCTCACCCCAAGGACCCACGGAGCCTTGGCCAGTCATGACAGCAGAGGGTGACTCATCCCTGGTACCGTATGCTCATCAAGAAGTGACTTTAACCAGTAGGAACTCTGACTTTTCCTGCTTCATCCCCCACTGGGTTTAGAAACCTGAGACTACAGGTCGGAATGCCCATGCCATCCACGGAGATCCAGTGAATAGGGAGGAAAGCAGAGGTCAATGGCTAGCAAGAGCTAACTCTTGAGAAGTTTGTCAGGAAAGGAAAGGAAAAGAAAGGACAAAGTTTTGACAGAAGAGAGTATGATCAGAGGCAACAGCAGTGAGGGGAAAATCAGCAGACTCAGATACCCCAGCCAGGTGGTGTCCAAGCGAGGTGGTGTCCCAGCCAGGTGGTGCCCAGCCAGGTGGTGCCCCAGCTGCACCTGCTGGGAGCATGCAGATTAGGAGAGGTGGCCAGAGCTGAAACTCCCCTCATTGGACCTCCAACAAAATATCTCCCCCTCCCCGCTCCATTTAAAATCATTAAACAAACACCAAAAGACAAGATCACTGAATAGAGTTAGTTCCTTTTAGCACTGAAGCTGTAGCTAAAAAAAATTTTTTTTGGTAATGCCCAATTATGATGAACATTCTCATTTGAAAGGTTTTGCATTGATAGAATGCATCTGTTTACAGTAACCTTTGTCTCTCTTTGCAACCACAGATGTCCCTGAACTGGCTCAAGAACACTGACCCGAGAAAACGTCTCTATTGTATAAGATCAATGCAGGAAGAGACAGCAGGAAAAGTGAACGTTCACATTACTTGTCAGTGGACACACAGATATTACTTATACAATAATTTCATTTTAGCAAGCAATTGCAATTGTTATTAATGAACTCCTGAACACACAAATAACATAAGTGATAGGCCCATGGAAAACTGATCAAAGTCTATTTTTATTTTTTTAAGATTTATTTATTTATTTGAAAGAGAGAGAGAGAGTGCACACCTGTTGGGGGGGGCAGAGGGAGAGAGAGAATCTCAAGCAGACTCCCCACTGAATGCAGAGCCTGATGCAGGGCTCAATCTCACCACCCTGTGATCACAACCTGTGCCAAAATCAAGAGTCAGATGCTTAACTGACTGAGCCACCCCGGTGCCCCAAGGTCTATTTTTACAAGCTACATCAATGGAACCCAACGATGCCCACATCCTAATCCCCATAAACCGGTGACTATGTCACCTTACGTGGCAAAAGGGACTTTGCAAGTGTGATGAAGTTGAGGACTTTGAGATGGGGAGATGATCCTGGATGATCTCAGGCCAATGTCATCACTGGGATCTTTATAAAAGGGGCGTGGTTGGGGCAGAGTCAGAGAAGGGGACACGAGGAGGGAAGGAAGAGGCTGGAGGAAATGAGGAAGGGGCTTCAAGCTAGGAATGTGGGAGCCCTCTGGAAGCTGGAAAAGACAAGCTTCTCCCCCAGGGAAGGTGCCAACGCCTTGATTTTAGGATTTCTGACCTAAACATGGCAAATGTCCACGCTTCCAACAGGTCTGATGCGGTGGGTGTGCTGTTCTGTCCAAGGGCATGGAAATTCAATCAAGGTAGACCTGGGAACCAGAGGACCAAGGGAGTATTTTGACCAGTGTGTTTGGGGTTTTGATCTTCCTGACCTTCTACGGAGAAGGTAAGCCATTCATTTCATGATTCTCTCCGTCTTCCCCGACCTCGCATACATTCCCTTTCGAAGTCTGGGTTTGAGGCCATCATGCCGCTTTCTTTAATTCCTTATTAAGCTTTCCTTCCTCTGCTGGACCCTTTAAGGTTCTGTGAGTGTACTGGCAGACATTCATGTTTGAGTACATCCTAACGCATGAGTCATTCCTGTTTCAGAGTCCCCGGCCAGGAGAGAACATCTATATTTTTCTCTAAACGACTCTGAACCCCAGGGCACATGCTGAATGAAGTATCTTGGTCATTTATGATTACAGATTTTAAAAGAGAATGGTCACTTTTCCCCAAGGATAGCTCGCTTGCCCTTCACCAACCGATTCTTCCTTGTTTATCACAGCCAATTTCAGAGCAATACTTTATCTGCAGCATGAAGTTTACAGAAAGAAAAAAGTCTACCACACATATTAAGCTTTTCACTGGGCAAGACTCCCAGTGGATGTACAATAGCTGAAGTCCCAGATCACCAATACATCAGGGCTTTCTGCCAATTCTGTTATGCGCAGGTAAGAACTCATTATTCATGGTCCGGATCAGGCCTAGTGGCCTGTTGTCTATTCCCCAATCACATCATTTTGGATTTTTGTTCTTGAAAAGCCCTACCCAAATAATCCCCAGCATGCTCCCTTGTCCAGATTTAAAGTCTTGAGTTTTATTTACAATGGTGCGGATTGTCTATGTGCAGTGCATTTTCCCCACCCTTATTATTAACTGTGTGTTTTGAAAAAAAATCGTGCATCTGTTCAGCTGACAGCAGTCGGGGATGTACAAGTCAGGGCGGTCTCATTGACAGGTGAGTTGGCTTGCTCAAGGGAAAATCAGTCTTAAGGGCCCGAGTGTAGGTGTTTCCTTGGGAAATAACCAGATAGGAGGAGGAGGAGAAACCAGGAACAACGGCAGAAGAGAGGTTACACGATTTCACGTGAAGGCAGACGAAAGGGCAAGCATTCCAAGCAGGGTCACAGAGACAGCACGCAGAGCTTTTGTTTTCCTCATGCCTGAGTGACTGAGTTCTGGGTCTTTCCCAGAAAATGATTATAGGGTCATGCCATAGAGTGATGTAACTGGATGCCTGTCAACATCCCAAGGGCACCATTCCCATGCCGTGGGTTCAAAAAAATTGGAGGGAAGCTAGAAAAATGTGCCTTCGTGAATAGCTGCTCAGGCAGGGGTCGTCATGGGGATTGGGAGATGGGCAGGAGGGCTTCTTTGGGGTGATGAGCGTGTTCTAAAACCGACTTAGGGAGCTCACACAACTTGGTAACCTGATAAAAACCACTGAACCGTACAAGTAGGTGAATTAAATGACATGGAAAATGTGCCTCCACACTGTAAACATGCATCTCACCAACTACTTAAAGAAAAATAAGAAGACAGAGTGCATTTGTCCAAACAAATATATTCATTTAGAGTTCATCCTCATGGGCCCCTGGGAATGGCAGAAGGAGTTGGATCTTATCTGATTCTTACTCTCTTTCTGCTAAGTGTGAATGTGCAGGTATGACTGAATGTTCTCCCGATGTCTCTGAAGGTCTACAGTCTTGCATCGCACCCTGCTTTAGGAGACCTACTCTTGCAATGAGGATTTGATGGACACTGTTGCCCTAACTAGCTTCGCGTGCCTCTTACAACATACACTGTCTCATTTGGTCTTCACGGCAAGCAGGTGAAGGTGCAAAGGCTCTGCCCAGTGCACCTTCAAGCCTGGTGGGCAGCTTCCTAGGACACCAGGAGGAGAGGAAGCAGCTGGGAGATGCCTCCATTTGGAAGGAGCTTCACCAGGGTCTCTTGTAGGCAGCACAACCAGGACAGAGAACCAATATAGCTGAGAGAAGCCAGGGTCTTAATATAGAAGTCACCAAGGTGAGGACAGAAACAGAAAAGCAAAAAGCCTGACCCACAGAGTGAAAGGGCAGAAGCCAGAAAGGAGGCAAGGGCCCAGGGAAAGGACTCAGGCCCACATTCAGCAAAGAGTGCTGCTCATGGGAGGCATTCTACACTCTAAGCACCACATGGATGGTGGGGGCATGGTGGCTTAAAGGTATTACAGACTTCCAGGGAGCAGGCACGATAATGTTCATCACCCTTCTTTTAAATATGGGCACCTGATGCTCTCACAGTTCAGAGATACCCCAAAGCCATGTTTTTTAGGAAGATAACCAAAGACAGAACAGTATCTTCAAGATGATTTCCTGGTAATGGTAGAAGTTTTTTAATCAAAGCATATTTTTATTACCAAAGGGCTGCCAGGAGTGCCAATTCTTCCCAAATTTACTTAAATTCAATTATTCCTATATCGTACATGGAAAATAGCCCTATTTCTAAACATGCTATTTATGGATGCAGCAATGACCCATCAGCTTTGGTTTTCAACCATGACTGAGAGAAATTCCATCCCAGAATCTCTGTTCTTTTAACATGCCTGGAAAAAGCAGCCATGTGTATCCTTGCCGGAAACGAGATGTGTTTCCTGCGTGAGATGATGATGGATGTGAGAATATAATAAAGTATGTGTTACAGGGAAAACTCTTTTGGGGAAGGTCCCTGTATGACGACACTATACGTCTGAAAACTGCAAAACTCCAGCACTAAGGAAATACAGCACGTAGAATTCATGGCTTTCCCCCCATGGTTCTTTAGTCTTTCAACTTTTTTTTTTTTAATTTTATTTTTTTCTCTTTTTCAAAAATTTATCTTCTTTCCTTTTTCAACCAACTTCTTATCAATTCTTTTAAAATCTTTTTCATTTTCATTTTTACAGTCACATTCTATCCCTTCATTGTATTTAACCTTATTTTTGTATATATATAAGTTTTTCTTCGTTTAAAACTTTGGGATGCAGTTTCTTCTAACAGATCAAAATACACCCAGAATCTAGTGTATGGCTCTGTTCTATTCAACCGCCTGATCATAGTCTCTCTCTTTTTTTCTTTTTCTCTTCTTCCTTTTTTTGGTTTGTTAAAGTCTTTTTAAATTTTCATCTTTACAGTTACATTCTGTCTTCTCAATGTACTTAACTTTATTTTTGTACATATGTTACTCTTTCTTTACAATTCTGAGATGTAGTTTTCTCTGACAAACTGACCAAAATACACTCAGGAGAGAGTGTATTGCTCTGTTCTGTTCACCTGTTTCTTTATACCCCTTCCTTTGTTGTTGTTGTTGTTTCTTGTTTTTTTAATTTCCATTTCTACAGTTACATTCTATCCTTTCATTGTATTTAATTTTATTTTTGTACAAATACAAGTTTTTCTTTCTTTACAATATTAGGATCTAGTTTCCTAAAAAACAGACCAAAATACACAGAATCCAGTATATTGCTCTATTCTGCTCACCTGTCTGATTATATTCTCTTTTTTTCTCCCCCTGTTTCAGGTCTCTCCTGATTTGTTTAGTGTATATTTCTCTGGGTTGCTGTTGCTATTTTAGTATTTTGTTCTCTCATTCATCTGTTCTTCTCTGGACAGAATGACGAGACAGAAAAACTCACCTCAAAAAAGAGAACAAGAGGCAGTACCGACTGCCAGGGATCTAATCAATATGGACATTAGTAAAGTGTCGGAACTAGAGTTCAGGATGATGATTATAAAGATACTAGCTGGGCTTGAAAAAAGCATCGAAGACACTAGAGAATCCCTTTCTTGAGAAATAAAAGAAAATCTAACCAAGTTGAAATCAAAAAGGCTATTAATGAGGTGCAATCAAAAATGGAGGCTTTAACTGCTAGGATAAGTGAGGTAGAAGAGAGAATTAGTGATATAGAAGACCAAATGATGGAGAATAAAGAAGCTGAGAAAAAGAGAGATAAACAACTACTGGATCACGAGGGCAGAATTCGAGAGGTAAATGATACCATAAAGTGAAACAATATTAGAATAGTTGGGATCCCAGAAGAAGAGGAAAGGGAGAGAGAAGGGCAGAAGGTATACTGGAGCAAATTATAGCAGAGAACTTCCCTAATCTGGGGAAGGAAACAGGCATCAAAATCCAGGAGGCACAGAGAACGCCCGTCAAAATCAGAAATAGGTCAACCCCCTGACATATAATAGTGAAACTTACAAATCTCAGAGACAAAGAGAAAATCCTGAAAACAGCTTGGGACAAGAGGTCTGTAACCTACAAGGGTAGAAACATTAGATTGGCAGCAGACCTATCCACAGAGACCTGGCAGGCCAGAAAGGACTGGCATGATATATTCAGAGCACTAAATGAGAAAAGTATGCAGACAAGAATACTGTATCCAGCTAGACTGTCATTGAAAACAGAAGGAGAGATAAAAAGCTTCCAGGACAAACAAAAACTAAAAGAATTTGCAAACACCAAACCAGCCCTACAAGAAATATTGAAAGGGGTCCTCTAATGCAAAAAGAGACTCCAAAGGTAACATAGACCAGAAAGGATCAGAAACAATATAGAGGGCGCCTGGGTGGCTCAGTCGTTAAGCGTCTGCCTTCAGCTCAGGTCATGATCCCAGGGTCCTGGGATCGAGTCCTACATCGGGCTCCCTGCTCGGCGGGAAGCCTGCTTCTCCCTCTCCCACTCCCCCTGCTTGTGTTCCTGCTCTCGCTCTCTCTCTTTCTGTCAAATAAATAAATAAAATCTTTAAAAAAAAAAAAAGAAAGAAACAATATAGAGTAACAGTTACCTTACAGACAATACAATGGCACTAAATTCATATCTTTCAATAGTCACTTTGAATGTAAATGGAATAAATGCCCCAATCAAAAGACACAAGGTATCAGATTGGATGAAAAACAAGACCCATGGATATACTGTCTGCAAGAGACTCATTTTAGACCCAAAGACACCTCCAGATTTAAAATGACGTGGTAGAAAACCATTTATCATGCTAATGGA
The DNA here is from genome assembly GCF_002201575.2 of Neomonachus schauinslandi. Taxonomy (NCBI): domain Eukaryota; kingdom Metazoa; phylum Chordata; class Mammalia; order Carnivora; family Phocidae; genus Neomonachus; species Neomonachus schauinslandi. The sequence goes on from NC_058419.1 coordinate 122,225,874, forward strand.
CATCAAAAGAAAGCTGGGGTGGCAATTCTTATATCAGACAAATTAGATTTTAAACCAAAGACTGCAATAAGAGAGAAGGAAGGACACTATATCATACTTAAAGGGTCTAAGAAGATCTAACAATTGCAAATATTTATGCCCCTAACATGGGAGTAGCCAATTATATATAATTTTAATAACAAAATCAAAGAAACACATTGATAATAATGCAATAATAGTAGGGGACTTTAACACCCCCCTCACTGCAAAGGACAGACCATCTAAGCAGAAGATCAACAAGGAAATAAAGGGCTTTGAATGACATACTGGACCAAATGAACTCCACAGATATATATAGAACATTCCATCCCAAAGCAACAGAATACACATTCTTCTTGAGTGCACATGGAACATCTCCCAGAATAGATCACATACTGGGTCACAAATACTGTCTCAACCAGTACCAAAAGATTGGGACCATTCCCTGCATATTTTCTGACCACAATGCTTTGGAACTAGAACTCAATCACAAGAGAAAAGTTGGAAAAAAATTCAAATACATGGAGGCTAAAGAACATCCTACTAAAGAATGAATGAGTCAACCAGGAAATTAAAGAAGAATTTAAAAAAAAATTCATGGAAACATGAAAATAAAAACACAACTCCTCAAAACTTTTGGGATGTGGCAAAGGTGGTCCTAAGAGGGAAGTATATAGCAATATAAGCCTTTCTCAATAAACAAGAAAGGTCTCAAATACACGACCTCCCCCTACACCTAAGGAGCTGGAGAAAGAACAGCAAATAAAGCCTAAACCTAGCAGAAGAGAAATAATAAATATTAGAGCAGAAATCAATGAAATAGAAACCAAAAACCAAAAACCAAAAACAAAAACAAAATAGTAGAACAGATCAACAAAACTAGGAGCTGGTTCTTTGAAAGAATTAATAAGATTGATAAACCCCAGGCTAGACTTATTAAAAAGAAAAGAGAAAGGACCCAAATAAATAAAATCATGAATGAAAGAAGAGAGATCACAACCAACACCAAAGAAACAAAAACAATTATAAGAACATATTATGAGCAACTATGTCAACAAATTAGACAATCTGGAAGAAATGGATGCATTCCAAGAGATGTATAAACTACCAAAACTGAACCATGAAAAAAGAGAAAACCTGAATAGACTCATAACCAGCAAGGAAATTGAAACAGTAATCAAAAATCTCCCAAAAAACAAGAGCCCAGGGCCAGATGGCTTCCCAGGGGAATTCTACCAAACATTTAAAGAAGAATAATACCTATTCTTCTGAAGCTGTTTCAAAAAATTGAAATGGAAGGAAAACTTCCAAACTCTTTTCATGAGGCCAGCATTACCGTGATCCCAAAACCAGACAAAGACCCCACCAAAAAGGAATACTACAGACCAATATCCCTGATGAACATGGATGCCAAAATTCTCATCAAGATACTAGCCAATAGGGGCGCCTGGGTGGCTCAGTCGTTAAGCGTCTGCCTTCGGCTCAGGTCATGATCCCAGAGTCCTGGGATCAAGCCCCTCATCGGGCTCCCTGCTCCGCGGGGAGCCTGCTTCTCCCTCTCCCACTCCCCCTGCTTATGTTCTCTCTCGCGCTGTCTCTCTGTCAAATAAATAAATAAAATCTTAAAAAAAAAAAAAAAAAGATACTAGCCAATAGGACCCAACAGTACATTAAAAGGATTATTCACCACGACCTAGTGGGATTTATTCCTGGGCTGCAAGGTTGGTTCAACATCTGCAAACCAATCAATGTTGTACACTACATTGATAAAAGAAAGGACAAGAACCATATGATCCTCCAATAGATGCAGACAAAGCATTTGACATAGACCAGCATTCTTTCTTAATCAAAACTCTTCACAGTGTAGCGATAGAGGGTACATACACCTCAATATCATAAAAGCCATCTATGAAAAACCCACAGCGATTTTCACTCTCAATGGGGAAAAACTTAGGCTTTTCCACTAATGTCAGGAACATGACAGGGATGTCCAGTATCACCACTGCTATTTAACAGAGTACTAAAAGTCTTAGCCTCAGCAATCAAACAACAAAAAGAAATAAAAGGCATCTGAATCAACAGAAAATCAAACTCTCACTCTTTGCAGATGACATGATACTTTATGTGGATAAACCCAAAAGACTCCACCCCAAAACTGCTAGAACTCATACAGGAATTCAGTGAATTGGCAGGATATAAAATTAACACACAGAAATCAGCTGCATTTCTATACACTAACAATGAGACTGAAGAAAGAGAAATTAAGGAGTCGATCCCATTTACAATTGTACCCAAAACCATAAGATACCTAGGAATAAGTCTAACCAAACAGGCAAAGGATCTGTACTCAGAAAACTAGAATTTTCATGAAAGAAATTGAGGAAGACACAAAGAAATGGAAAAACATTCCATGCTCATGGATTGCAAGAACAAATACTGCTAAAATATCTATGCTACCTGGAGCAATCTATACATTCAATGCAATCCCTATCAAAATAGTATCAACTCTTTTTCACAGAGCTGGAACAAATAATCCTAAAATTTGTATGGAACCAAAAAAGACCCTGAATAGCCAAAGGAATGTTAAAAAAGAAAACCAAAGCTGGCGGCATCACAATTCTGGACTTCCAGCTCTATTACAAAGCTGTCATCACCAAGACAGTATGGTACTGGCACAAAAACAGACACACAGATCAATTGAACAGCATAGAGAGCCCAGAAATGGACCCTCAACTCTATGGCCAACTAATCTTTGACAAAGCAGGAAAGAATGTCCAATGGAAAAAGGACAGTCTCTTCAACAAATGGTGTTGGAAAAATTGGAGAGCCACATGCAGAAGAATGAAACTGGACCATTTCCTTATACTACACACAAAAATAGACTCAAAATGGATGAAAGACCTCAATGTGAGACAGAAATCCATCAAAATCTTTGAGGAGAAAACAGACAGCAACCTCTTCAACCTCAGCCGCAGCAACTTCTTCCTAGAAACATCGCCAAAGGCAAGGGAAGCAAGGGCAAAAATGAACTATTGGGACTTCATCTAGATAAAAAGCTTCTGCACAGCAAAGGAAATAGTCAACAAAAACCAAAAGACAACCGACAGAATGGGAGAAGATATTTGCAAATGACATATCAGATAAAGGGCTAGTATCCAAAATCTATAAAGAACTTATCAAACTCAACACCCAAAGAACAAATGATCCAATCAAGAAATAGGCAAAAGACATGAACGGACATTTCTGCAAAGAAGACATCCAAATGGCCAACAGACACATGAAAAAGTGCTCAACATAGCTCGGCATCAGGGAAATCCAAATCAAAACCTTAATGAGATATCACCTCACACCAGTCAGAATGGCTAAAATGAACAAGTCAGGAAACGACAGATGTTGGCGAGGATGCGGAGAAAGGGGAACCCTCCTACACTGTTGGTGGGAATGCAAGCTGGTGCAGCCACTCTGGAAAACTGTATGGAGGTTCCTCAAAAAGTTGAAAATAGAGCTACCCTACAACCCAGCAATTGCACTACTGGGTATTTACCCCAAAGATACAAATGTAGGGATCTGAAGGGGCACCTGAACCCCAATGTTTATAGCACAAATGTCCACAATAGCTAAACCATGGAAAGAGCCTAGATGTCCACTGACAGATGAATGGATAAAAAAGATGTGGTATATATATATACAATGGAATATTATGCAGCCATCAAAAATGGAATCTTGTCATTTGCAATGACATGGATGAAACTAGAGGGTATTATGCTAAGTGAAATAAGTCAATCAGGGAAAGACAATTATATGATCTCACTGATATGAGGAATTTGAGAAACAAGACAGAGGATCATAGGGGAAGGGAGGGGAAAAATGAAACAAGACAAAACGAGAGAGGGAGACAAACCATAAGAGACTCTTAATCTCGGGAAACAAACTGAGGGTTGCTGGAGTGGGGGGTGGGGTGGGAGGGATGGGGTGGCTGGGTGATGGACATTGGGGAGGGTATGTGCTATGGTGAGCGCTGTGAATTGTGTAAGACTGATGAATCACAGACCTGTACCCCTGAAGCAAATAATACATGCTAACTGAATTTAAATTAAAAATAAAAAAACTAGGGGCGCCTGGGTGGCTCAGTCGTTAAGTGTCTGCCTTTGGCTCAGATCATGATCCCAGCGTCCTGGGATCGAGCCCCACATCAGGCTCCCTGCTCCACGGGAAGCCTGCTTCTCCCTCTCCCACTCCCCCTGCTTGTGTTCCCTCTCTGGCTGTCTTTCTCTCTGTCAAATAAATAAAACCTTTTAAAAAAAAAAAATAAAAATAAAAAAACTAGTAATAGTAAAAAGGAAAAAAATAAAATAAGGAAATCCTAATTCTATGAATATAGTAACTAATAGTTGGCAGCACTGCAAGGAGATTAACAGAATAACCTGTTTGTAGAAAAATATAAAAAGGTCATGCAAAGTGATTCCAAATATCTTTTTTTTTTTTTTTTAAAGATTTTATTTATTTATTTGAGACAGAGAGAATGAGAGAGAGAGAGCACATGAGAGGGGGGAGGGTCAGAGGGAGAAGCAGGCACCCTGCCGAGCAGGGAACCTGATGCAGGACTCGATCCAGGGACTCCAGGATCATGACCTGAGCCAAAAGCAGTCGCTTAACCAACTGAGCCACCCAGGCGCCCCCAAATATCCTTAACATTTAATTATCACAGATCAAAATGACGTTCACCTCCCCACCTTAGGTCACTACTTCAACCAAGTCGAAATAATTATACTAACCAAGTATAATTTCATAAACAAGGTTCATTTGTTGTAAAAGATGCAAGTGTAAAACGTATGACTTAAGCGAAAAATCAGAGGACTACAGTTTCCGTTAGAAAATGTTTCGTGGCAGGTATGGTCAAAGGCAGCTGGGAATTTACGGAATTTCTGTACTTCTTTACAGAACGCCCCCAGGAGTCACCAGTATTGATCCCTGCAATGGATCCAATCAGATACATAATTTAATACACAACATAATACAAATTAGGTATATTACGCGTATCCCACTGTACCATGATATGTTTCATGGCCTAATTAATGGCCGGGCAGTGGCCAGGAGCACTATTTGCTGAGGATAATTTGTAATTAGTCACTCAGCCACTTCTATGCTATTATGTCTAATAAAATCCCTAATCTCCTAATTTGTCAGCTGGATGCAGTTTTATTGAGGGTGAGGGAATGGGCATCAGAAGTGAGATGTAAATGAGTACAGTAAACCCAAACCTAACGGCCCCTCATCAAAGGGGAGCTTAAATATTCATAAGCCACGGTGCTCTGTCCTCTTCAGACCCTCCAGTTCTGTCCCCAGACTGAGGCGGGGGTGACACACGGCAGGGGGAGGGCAGGACAGAGAAGCAAAGAAGCCAGGTGCCGAACGAAAGGCAGGTGACCCAGCTTGGAGAAGTGGCCGGTGGGCAATGGGTCCCAGCTGACCCTGTGGCTCTTGGTTCCATGACTCAGTGCAAGCTCAGGAGCAGATTCAACTTACCAACTCCCCGTCCCCGCACCCCTGCACCGTCCCGAAAGGCCAACCCGCCTCGGGATCCGGAATGGCCCCTCTGGATTTTCAAGTCTGGGAAGGAAGTTACGCAAAGGTGATGCCCAAGTGTGGCACAGCAGCCTAAACCTGGAAACCACCCCACTGTCCGTCCACAGATCAACGGAGAGACAAAACACAATCTAGCCATAAAACAGAATATGGTTCAGCCATAGAAGGCAACGAAATATGGATACGAACTACAGCACAGATGAACCTTGAACCGTGCTCGGTGACAGGAGCCAGTCACCAAAGGCCACACAGCAGGTGATTCCGTTTCCGCCGAATGTCCACAATCACCAAACGCGCAGAGACGGAAACATGTGTGGTCACCAAGGGCCGAGGGGAGGGGGAGATGGGGGTTTTGGGGAATGATTTACAAAGTCCTAGAACTAGACAGGCAGTGCTTGAATGCACGCAATGCCCCTGAGTTCCACTCTTTACGACGGTTAATGGTACCTTATGCGAATTTCACCCCAGTAAAAAGGCATTAAAGATATATTGAAGCTGAAGGTTCCTGAAAAGAAAAACCATACCATCCTGCATTCTGCTATCAATTCTGATCGCATGAATTTACATCTTCTTAAACTGAGATGTGCACAAGGGCCAAACCCCTCGTGTGAGTGGAGCGTGAGGGGAGGCAGGGCTCTAGGCTACAGCTCGTGGGGATGGGAGACCCCCTTCCTCCTCCCTGGCCGAGGGACATGAGCCTGTGTTCCAGTGGACATCCAGGGCAAGGACAGATGGAGGGGTAACACCGGGGATGCTCACATGACAACTCCCAATCAGTGAGAGAGCCCGTCCCGCTACGTGGCCCCGTGGGGGGCACATAAGCTCCAGGGCTAACCGAGTACCAGGGTGGTGCCTGGCCTAATCAGGTGAGTCCCTGAAAAGAGATTCCAAACAGGAGAGACATTGTCCTGCAGGCCTTGATGAAAGAGTCATGGTGTGAAGTGCTTGCAGGTAGGGACAGTCCCTGGGCACCAAGGGCCTCAGTCCTACAGTCACAGGAAACTAGATTTGCCAACACCTTGAATGAGCTTCTTGGAAGGGAACCCCAAGCTCCAGATGACAATGCAACCCTGGCCAACACTATGATGCAGCCTTGTAAGACCCTGAGCAGAGGATCCAGGTAAGCCATGTCGACACCCCTGACCTACACCTGATACCGCGAGATAATCGGTGGGCGGTATTCTGTGCCAGGACATCTGCGGTAACTTGCTATGCGCAACAGAAAACAACTACTACAGTATCCACTTCCAAAAGTACACAAAATACGGATAACAACACCAGAGAATTTAACTAGGATGCAAAACCTACTGTTTTCACATACAGAGGTCGGCCTCCATCGGCTCTTGGCAACAGCAGCTACGGCTCATGCCAATCAGCCCTACAAAGACCAGCCCGAGATCCCGTAGCTTTTCCTCTGATTCTGTGACCTTCCCGCACATGCAACTAGAAAATTCCTTTCTCTCCATAAAACAGAATTCTGCCATAAAGTGGAATGAAGTTCTGAGCTGTTACAATATGGAGGAACCTCGAAAATACGACGTGGAGGGGAAGAAGGCAGTCACAAAAGGCCACACGGTGTATGGCTCCATTTACAGGAAATGTCCTTGATAAGCAAAGATACAGACGTTTGTGGTCACCAAGGCCTGACAGCAAGGGGGATGGGGGGTTGGCGGAATGATTTAGAAAGTTCTAGGAATAGAATGAACTAAATGCCTCTGAACTCTATTCTTTACAATGGTTATCAGTATGCTATGTGAATTTCACCGCAGTTAAAAAAAAAACGTTAAAAAGAGATACCAAAGCTGAACTTTATGAGAGAGGCGGCCTTGAGTTTGTCACTCCCAACCTAAGACCTCAAATACAATGAATACAATACAATGTATTCATTGTATGTAGTCATGCACCCAGCTCTAGACACCTGCCACCATAACCTCCTCGATGAATGAACCTGTCACTTGGACTAATTTGCAACCAGAAGCTCCTGGAATCCACTTCATGGTGCTGACTATCGTGAGTCGGCCTCGTGATATGTGAATTATTTGATATGGCCCAGAATGCCCAGGAAGCAGATGGCTTCTGACACCCCCCTGGATGAGTCACACATGTGGTGTGTGACCATATGGTGGGGCAGAAAAGATCTTGACCCTAATGCATCTATAGAACATGTTTTTTTTTTTTTTTAATCAAAATAAATTTATTAAAAGTATGCAGAGACTGCTGCAAAGCTGAGCTGCCCCCAGGACTGTTTTTGGACACTCTTAATGGGCACTGCTGTTTTCTACAGAACTGCATTCATTGTATTATACCTGTTGACATTTCAAGAAACAAATATTTATACCTTCCTGACGTCGTAGATGTTAAAGAAACTTACTGTGGTGATCACTTTGCAATATGTATCAAATCATCACGATTTTATCAAATCATCACGATATGTATCAAATCATCACGATATGTATCAAATCACCACAATATGTATCAAATCATCATGCCCTATCTTCTAAACTCACAAGACATTGTATGTCAATTATAACTCAGTAAAACTTGGGCACATACATACCTCTATATTCCAGTTTTATTGAATGTCAAATATATATTCCAGTTTTACTGAGATATAATTGACATGTGATGCATTAAATTTGAGGTGCACCACATAATGATTTGATACACGTACATATTGCCAAGTGATTGTCTCGGTATGTAACAGATAGACACACATATGGAAGAACATGATGACGATCAGTCATGCACTCTATAACACAGCCCGGAACAAACTTCTGGGGTGCAGCCTGCAGTCACTCATAGGAATTGTTCTGCAGCAAAACAGAAGGAGTATTTGCATTCTGTGGGATGAAGAAACACTTCAACTCTACATCAGTTTTACGTTCACTGATGCAGAACTGCCAAAAATAAGCTACCCAAAAAACATGGTTTCCAAGCCTTTTATTTTCTTTGTTCTTGTTGGTTATGGACAAAGGGCTGTAGATCTGTAACGCAGAAGGGAGGACTTGGAAACGAGTCTTGGGGCGCCTAGGTGGCTCAGTTGGTTAAGCATCTGACTTTGGCTCAGACATCCCAGGGCCCTGGGATCGAGTCCCGCATCAGGGTCCCTGCTCAGCGGGGAGTCTGCTTCTCCCTCTGCCCCTCCCCACCAGTTACCCTCTCTCTCTCTCTGTCAAATAAATAAATAAAATCTTAAAAAAAAGGAAAGGAGTCAAGACACCAGGCACTGGGGAGGCCCGTCCATGCTGAAAAGGATTCTGGCCAAGTCACTTGAACTTGTGTAAGCCCACATTTCCCTCGTGACAGCAGGGGCAATCAGGGACACAGGAAACTCATGCCCCATAGTGATCCAGGTCAGACCAGCTGGGACAACCTCCGGCACCACCAACAAGCCTCCTGGAACCCTGGCAAACAGCTGAGAAGAGGTGACGAGGCTGATCTCCACACCTCCAACTCAGCAACTCTACACCGGGGGCGGCTTTCCTGCCCAGGAAACACTTGGAATGTCTGGAGACAATTTTGCACCGGGGGTGGCACTGTGATGGGGCATGTACTGGGTAGAGTCTAAACATCCTACAAAGGCTGAGAAACCTCGGAGCGGACAAATCACTTGTAACCGGGGCCATCCCAGTCCTGCGTCTGTCTCTGGACGAGACCTCCCCCGGTCCTGGAACCCCTCAGAGGAACTCCCCCCCCCCCCCACCGCCCCATTGCACCTCCGTGCTTTCTATCAGAGTGGAAAGTCAAAGGCGCTACAGTGAATTTGCCTGGTGTGAGTCTCTGCACTGTACTTCCTCCTCATAATAAGCACTTAATTATTATTTACATTGGCTCCTGCAGTATTTACATGGAGTGTTTGTGTTCCCACTTGGACAACTCCGGAGGTAAGACTGGACTTCTGTTTCATCATCCCAAAATCTTTCATTACCTGAATCCCAAGGGTGCGAGGTAAGGGCTTGTTGACTCAGTGACCAAGTTTTACAGGGTTAATTTCCAAACAAGGTAGGAATTTTAATGAGAGGACAAGATACAAACAAAACAATAGATATGGGGAGTGGTCTGGAGAACACATCTTCGGATTTTTACCCACAAACTTTTAATGTTTACTTTAATCAGCCCTTGAAGGGACGCCTGACATTTACTGCTCACTTTTAAATGCAAACAGAAGGAAGGCCTTGTATCTTTTTTGTTTTTGTTCTTTCCCCATGCACTGAAAGCTTTTACATTTCTGGATCCTGATATCATTAGTTGTTAGGTTATAATCTCATTATACATGAATATGGGGCAATTTCTCAGTTGGTAAATATTAATGTCACTGTGGACACCAATTCATAGGGATAATCTGTCAGGTACTATCATGTGTTTGTTGAGACAGAGTGCCTGTCGTAAATGACCATAAAATGGAATAATCTCTCAGCAAGTGTTTCACCGTTTTTAGTGACATCATCTCCAAAGACAATTCTTTTTATCACCCCTCCACTTCAATCCTCAAGGCTTAGCTCAGAGGATGGAATCCATGCATACTTGAGAAATGTCCAGGGGCGCCTGGGCGGCATAGCGGGTTAAACGTCCGACTCTTGATTTAGGCTCAGGTCATGGGATGGAGCCCCGTGTCAGGCTCTGCACTCAGTGGGGAGTCTGCTGGAGACTCTCTCCCTTTGCCCCTCCCTCCGTCCCTCTCTCTCAAATCAATAAATAAATCTTAAAAGAAAAATGTTGATACCCAGATAAGAAGCAAGCAAGCACTTGACATCATAATGAACTAGGATCATTCACTTGGACGATAGCATGGAGGCTTTATCTAGAAAGGATTGTACACATTCCTTAGCATCTCTCTCTGCAAAAAAAAAAAAAAAAAAAAATCATACATTTTGGCTGGCTCATGATTGCTAGATTATGTATGGCATGCATTACAAAGGTCACGCCCTCCCGGATGCTTACCTCCTGTAAGCGATATACATTTTCAGGACAAAGAGCGGTCAATTTCTGAGCCACATAACGTTCCTTGCTTAACCCTGCTCCTTTGTAAAGACGGCCTACACAGCCCAACACAATCTCCAACACTCGAGTAATGAAGCCTGCAGCCTAGAGCAAAACCAACACAACTTGCTAAGCCACAAATCGACTAACTGGGATCACTTGTGCTCTGCTTCAAGGGGTTCATGACAGATCTTGTATCTGTACACTTAAAATGAAAAATATATATTTCAAAAAATTTATTTTTTAATTTTTTTAAAGATTTATTTATTTATTGACAGAGAGAGAGAGGGAGAGACAGCCTTCACAGCAGAGGGAGAGAGAGAAGCAGACTCCCTGCTGAGCAGGGAGCCCGATGTGGGACTCGATCCCAGGACCCTGGGATCATGACCTGAGCTAAAAGCAGATGCTTAACTCACGGAGCCACCCAGGCACCCCAAATATTTCAAAAAATTTTTGTAAAAAGCTTAAGCAAAGAGAACTGCTATGAGTTCTGTCTCAGATTTACTCTTTAAGAAAGCAATGAGTCGTAAGCTTAGGATAACACCAATGTTTCCCAGCATATGCTTGATGGCAGATACATCTTACTTACATTCATTGTATCTAACTCGGAAGCACTGGTTCTAATATTTTGATACATAAAGTTAATTCAATTTCTCTTCCGAGTAAGCTACAGCACAAAATGCAGCTCTTTATTTGCTCATTGCCTCTTGGGTTTCTTGCCTCTGGGCTCTCCTTCTTTGTATCAAGCGCGTGTTTTCAAACTACCACTTTAAGGGAGCCTGCTTCTCCCTCTGACCCTCCCCCCTCTCATGTGCTCTCTCTCATTCTCTCTCTCTCAAATAAATAAAATCTTAAAAAAAAAAAAATAGAATTCAAACTACCACTTTAACCCGGAAAGAAAGAGTATTTCGCAATTGCTTTCTTCTCCTGAAAAGACCTCCCTCCCTGCCCTGTTTCAGGGCAAAGGAACAAATGAAAACAGATGAATTCTTGTAGGTGGTTCTACAGGTTTTTTAAAAAATGTCACACAACAGGTAGGAAGGCACATACTTTCATTATTCCCCCAGAAGATTCCTGAAAATGCTATCTCCCGCAGTAGCTAAGACTTGGCTCGACCACTTCTTTAATGAACTCTCCCCCTGCATGCTGTTTAAGGATTCCAGAAAGGGGCAGAAAAAGAAACTCTCAGATTTCGTTTGAAGCAAGAACACTAGGCTAACTATTCCCCGGTAGCCGTTTGCTGGACATCATTTATCTCAATATCTCAGCAGCAGAAAAACAACGGCAAAAAATTAATCCAACTCACCAGTTCCTGCGAGGCTTTCCGACAGGGTGCTCACTAGGAGACTCGACGATACCCTTCCTCCCAGGACCTCACACAGCTTTTCAAAGAACCATGCTGGACGGCACCCAGCCCAAAGCTCCGGGGGTGTGAATAATGATGAGACAACCCGGCTGGGTTCCACTAACCATCCTCGGCCACACAGTCATCACGGGGTGGTTGGCGAATCCATCATAAAAAAGTTATTTAACTGCTTGTATGTGTGCATTTGGTCCTTCCTCACACCCTACATGGTTTACTTCTAAATCAGAGGGAAGATGCACTTCCTGAACAGAGCACATCAATCACAAGGTAGCTCTCATTTCGTTAAAGACGTGTTATCAGTTTCGAACGCCTGACTGCAAACTTTGTTCACCTGTCGGCATGCTCAGGTGGGGAAGACAAAACAAAACAAAACCCCGGACGTGCACTGAGCGTTTGCTGTGCTGACGTGCTGTATCCCAGCACCAAGGCTGGGGGATGTGGCTGAGGGTGCTGATGGCTGGGGAGACGTCCTCAATACTCTGTGGATAGCCTGCTGCACAGAAGCCCTGTAAGCCTGTCTGTTAGGTGACTTACACCTACCTACACAGCCCACACGGCCCCGAGGAATTCATTCTCCTTGTCAACACCGAGGGTTAGGCGGTGAGCAAGGTCACCATGGAGCTCCGTGGGTGGCAAGAAGGCAGGCATGCCATCCACCGTGATGACATGCGCAGGGAGTCTCCACTCCCACGTCCTGGGGGGGAAATCACACCCCAGGAAAAAAAAAAAAACTTCCAGGGTTTTTCTCTTTCATATTTCCCCTCCCGTCATTCATTGTGTTTCATTTAGGAGAAGAAAACAAAGGTAAAGCCAAGCTCTGCATCTTTGTTTTCATTATTCCACGTCTATAAATAAAACATTACTCATTTTTAATGATTTTGTGTGTCTCCAGGTCCTGGTAGGCACTCAAATAATTAATACACAATGTAGCGGGTGCTAACGTATTTCCCATTCTTAACAGTAACCCCAGATGCCAGTGTACCGAAACCTGAAGAAATATTTTATCCTGAATGACCAGGACCCAGATGTCATCACAAGGTGACGTCTGGCCTCCTGGGGTCTCTATAAAACTTCTGTGTTGGAGAGAAGTTTTATAAGCTCTTGGTCCAAACTCTAGCATGCCCCAGGATGCTTCTAGCCGCTGAACGCCATAAAGCTCAGAATGCAATGTCTAGGGCAATACCGAAACGCTACCCCTTTGATGCCCGGGTGAGTCACCCCCAGCAAAAGCATGGTTTTGGTGGTCCCGGAGGGGTGCATGCGGAGAGCAGCTCTAGCTTTCTCATTCATGGCCCAGCCCATCCTCAGCTGCTGTTACAGTTCCAGTGCAGGGAGCGTGCAAGGAAAGATGGGGCCAAAGGGGCAGAAAGGTCTCCTCTCAACAGTCCTACTGAGAGATGGCTTCAGGCACACTGGAAACAGACCCTCCCTCTGAAGGGCATCTTCACGGGTTCTTGAGAGCCTTGCAGGTGACTCTTGCCCATCCACAAGCTGGTGGTACCTTCTCTATTGGAGCTCCCCCACCTTCCTCATGCTCAGAAGATGTCTTACTGAGTAGGAGTTCAAATGGCTGCAAGCCTTCCCCTGGGCTGGTCCCCGTCTAGTCACTGAGGTGGTCGGGTTGTGTATCTTTGCTGCCGAGAGTGAGCCTCTATGAGCACCTGGAACCTCTCCAGCTTCCTCATTCGGAATCAGGTGCCAGCCCCTTGTGCCCAGAGATGCACAATCAGATCTTATCCTCTGTAAGCAGTCTCGCCAAATTCTCCTCACCAGGCCGGGGTACAGACAGGAGCGCAGCACCCTCGGGGCGTGGGAGGGATGCCAGTGCCAAAGAAACCCCTTCACAAGCCCCTCCTGTCTCCTTCTGCACCCCTGCTCCAGGGCCACCGAACCCACGGGGATCCGGGCTACCTACATCAAAGATTCCCCTCCTCCCCACTTTATTTCTTTGCCCCTCTCCCGATGCTTTCAACCTAGTTCCTTACTACGATAAATATCCCCCCAGAATGATTTACCTTAGAAAGTACAAGGAGGACTTGGAGGCAGATGGACATGAATTCAGTTCTGACCCTGGTACTGGCTTGCTGTGTGACCTCAGAAAAGCACTTAACCTCTCTGAGCACCAGGCCTCTTTTCTGCGGGGCAGGCAGAATACTATGTTCCAGGGAAGCATATCGATTAGGGACAATCACCCAGGGCACAATGCCTGGCACTTAAATAGACCCTCGTTGTTGGAACACTTTAGTTTACGGAAGTGAAAATGTTTCACTTGATGGAACTACGTAAACCGCTCTGCTTTGGGGTCATGAAAAGAAGAGGCTTTGTTTTATTAATTCACGTAAGTACTTAAGGAAGTTGTTCAGTGCTGAACCTAGCTGCTGCCTGACGGCCCTCTAACGGGGCTGGCCATCACAGACATAACACGGGAACCCTCAAGCCAAAACCAGGTATGCCTTCTCACTCTGGACTCTACACAGGAAGAGCCCAGTGGAGACACTGTTGCTGGAAAATTCTCAACTCCCACAGAACTAGGGCGCAATGCAGTCATTCAGGGATTAGTAAGCAAAGACTCATTCTCCAAGACCGAACCTAAAGACCAAGGCTTGGTCATTAGGGCCTTGAATCAAGGAACAAGCATCTCAATGCAAATCAGGCAACTGGACCAGCAACATGGTGCTCACAGAAGGGTTCTTGTCTTAGCCACATGGGGAGGAGAGGGTGTGGAGCCCCAGACTCCACTATGCAGTCTTCCTGTTGTATGATCTACAGTGACCCAGCACTATCTGTGTGTGGCTCTCTGTACATCCAGGATGAACCTGGTTGTTCTCCAGCAAGCCACCCACCACCTTCGTAAAGCCCAGAAATGCTAAACCATCTCTCATCTTGAGACGCTCCCTGGTGATCACAATGAATGTTCCTGGGCAGCAAAGGAACCCACGTGGGGAAAGCCCCCCACCCCCACACAATTCCTATGTAACACGGACAGGCGCCGAACAAAGAAGGCAGACAGACATTCCTGAGTTGTTTCCGGGTAGCTGCTTTCGGTCATTTATGGTTTCCAATTACCATGCACTCCTCATTGTTCAGGAGCATTGTGCGCAAATCACGCCCTGCTCTTTGATATAATGCATTCTGGGGTGTGAAGCTTTATGAAGTCCTGGTGTATCACCTTCCCTTAAATGGCACTGTGGTCCACTCATGGAGGAAGGACTCATAGGAAGTGATTGCATCTGAGGTTCATCCAGAGGAGCTGAAATGGCCCTGGGGAACCGACTTGAAATACATGCTTTTTCAATGTTATCCCTTGCACGTTAAATATAGTGGGAGCCAACAAACATATTCAGTGGAAGTGTGCCCACAGAAGAACACATTTATGGTATCTGTTTGATCCACCCATTTCACTTAAACTATTATACAACTCTCAGATCTGTGCAATTATATGTATACACATACACACACATGTTATATAGAGAAAACTTCCCTCTGAAGGTTCTTAGGGGCACAAACACATCCACTTACATATATGATGCACGTGTACATGTTAGTCTGTTGAAATGATATGTAATGACTTCTATTCATAGGTTTTTGAAGACCACAAACACATTATTTATAAGAATACGACATAAATATGTGTATATGGAAGATAAATATAATTAAATTTTATATATTTATTCAAGTTTCTTAAAAACACATACAACGAGGGGCATCTGGCCGGCTCAGTCATTAGAACATGCAACTCTTGATCTCAGGGTCGTGAGTTCAAGCCCCATGTTGGGCACAGAGATCACCTATGGAAACAAAAGAAAACACCCCCCTCCACACACACACACGCCTAGATCATCTACATACACAACATCAATGTGCATGTCTGTATGTCTATATGTATAGACACACACATCCCCTTGCTCTTCAGATCCTTGAAATCCAGGTACTATTCCAGGTACTAAAGATTCTCATCCCGTACAATTCATTATGTAGATTTACTCTGCCGTCTCAACGTGTTAGGTGTCACAAAGACGAGTTCAGATCCCAAAGTCATACTCAACGATTGCTTCCGGTCACATTCAGACACTGCTGATGCTGCTGAAGGGGTTCTAACCAAGCTTCCCCAAAATTGATCATTTTGACACATGGATCACTTCGAGCTGAAAACAATCATGATCCTGCGGGCTCAAGAGAAACTTTGGCCCATCCCTTAACTGCCTAGAAGAACTTAAATGGGGGATCTTTCCCAGAATGAGAGTTATTATCAGAGATAAGTCTTATCTGAGCAACCCATCCATGTGGAAGGGCAAACATCTAATTACCAAACACATTCTTATTGCCCTGTGAACTGCCCTCCTCCCCTTGTGAGGCCCCCATCCCATTCCTTAGCTCGGGATGGCACAGATATCTCATTTTACCTTTCTGACTTGGAACCTCTCATGTATGTGGGGTTCTTGTACCGATGAAATTAAATTTGATTTTTCTCCTGTTAATCTGTCTCATGGCAAGTTAATTCTGACGCCAGCTGGAAGAATCTTTGAAGGGTAGAGTAAAATTCCTTCTCCCCAACTGCCATTATGGATTTATACCCAAACTGCACGAGAAAAAACAAAACAAAATAAAAAACGTTTCTTCTTTTTCTTCTTGTTTAGTTTTTGAACCTTTTTCTTTTTTTTCCTGCTTTTGTTGTTGTTGTTTGTTTTTTTGCTGGTGGTTTCCACAACATTTTTTCCTTTTTTTTTTTTTTTTTTTGGTACAATCATAAATGTATTTGGTTTTCACATTAGTTGTGTATTAGGGTTATAGTTTTGATTACTTACCCACAATATAAAACATTTTAAAAGTATGTAGAGGGGCACGTGGGTGGCACATCGGGCTCCCTGCTTGGTGGGGAGACTTCTTCTCCCTCTCCCTCTGCTGCTCCCCCTGCTGTGCTCTCTCTCTCTCTCTCTAATAAATAAATAGAATCTTTTTTTTTTAAAGATATTATTTATTTATTCATGAGAGACAGAGAGAGAGAGAGGCAGAGGGAGAAGCAGGCTCCCAAGGAGCAGGGACCCGATCCCAGGACGCTGGGATCACGACCTGAGCCGAAGGCAGACGCCTAACCATCTGAGCCACCCAGGCGCCCCAATAAATAGAATCTTAAAAAAAAGTATATAAAAAATGTAAAAACAGTTCTGCTTGTTGCTTGTTTTCGAGGAAGCAAGACCAATTTGGGCTAGGACTCCACCCTGCTCCTTCTCAGGTGTGTGGCCTGAGGCGACGCAGTTAACCTCTCTCAAGCTCCATTAGCTCATTTATACATAAGAATAATTACACTGCCTCCCCAGCAAGGTTGTTGACACGGTTTATAAAGCAGTGAGCATGTCCTACTCATTGGAGGGCTGGTGGCTTTTACTACAGTTGTGATGCAACGGAAGGCCAATTTTAACCACGAACACCCAATCATCCTTTCCTGTGGATGCTCCACACCTGTCTTATATAAATATTTCCAAGGACTGGCGGTGGGGGGGCCCTGCATCGTGTACGGGGGGCGGTGGGGGGGCCCTGCATCGGGCCACTGCCACGTGGGATCAAAGCCTTTCCAGAGCCCCTGGTGCAAGGTGTGCTCTCTGTAAGGTGAGGCTGAGCGTTCACTCTGTCCCCGGGGAGGAGATTAAGCACATTGGGCCCTGGGCAGCACTCCTGTGAGTAGGGGGAAAGACACGGAAGGAAGGAAGATGCTGAAATCCCCAGGCATATCCACCATGGGCTAACCCTAACAGGTCCTGGAGGGAGGGCACTCTGCCAGAGGATAGCCAGACCCCAAAAATCAGGAGGGAAAGAATGAAAAAGGAGAGGGACGGTGGGAGGGAGAGAGAGGGCTCTCCGTATGTGCAATTTTAGAATGCTATCTACTTATATACCAATGCTACGCATGATTTTCCTCATCAGAGAATGGTATAAAGTTCATGCCAGAACTTACCTTTCCTTGTCATTCACTTGGATCTGCATCGTACTTTTATCATAGAAGTTTCTTTAAGTCCTTTATCCATCTTGTGAGGGTTGGTTTAAAAATGAAATAAATAACCCATAAATACACTTAACCCTCTAACATCCGTTGCATTAACCTGAAATCAAACAAACAGTCGAGGGCATGGATGCCGCCCCCACCCCCTTTATGCCCCCCAAGATACGGGGAAAGCCGATCGGGACACATGACCACCCACGGTGGAGATCACCCACCAGTGTCCGTGCTGATAATACACAGTAGTAAGGCGTAACTCACTGCCTACCCTTTTACATAACAATAATCAGCAGCAGAGGTTCTCATATGACACCATAGCCCAACAGAATGAGTACCCAGCATGTCCCAGCTGGGGATCCGTGGCCCAGGCTACCTGGGCACCTGGCTGATTCGGTGGGTCTGGGTGGGGCGTGACGGTCTGCGTGTCCGGCAAGAGCTCACATGATGCTGCCCCGGGGACTTGCGTTGTCTATCACAGTGAGGAGCGAACTTGGCGGAGGCAAGTCCTCTAGATTGTACTCTCATAGCAAGAACATCAAGAATAATGACCCTCTCCACAAGGCATCACCCACATCCTGGAGGGAAAATGCCATGAGCGGTAAGTTCAGCCAGTTATACACATCCCCTCCAGGGCTGTCTGAGCTTGTGGGGAAAGAAGGGGAGAGTGGGGAATACATCCAAGGCCTCCCAAGCAAGGCACTCCCGAGTTCCCTACTCCCTGGCCAGCCGTATGTGGGAAGAAAGGGAAGGAATGTGAATCCGCAGTTAGCAATGAAAATCAGGGTCCCTTCAGATGCTCAGTGTCCTCAGTGGAAGTCTCACTTGCAGACCCATCCCGAGCCTGAACACAGTGCAGACACCATCTCCTTAGGGTGGAGTGAGGGGTCAAGGTTTTGAAAGAGCCCGGGGCTGGAGCAGACACAGTCCACCTGTACCCAGCCACAGAGAGCACGGGTCCCTGCGGCACCCTCTCAGCATGCATGCATGCCACATGGGACCTGTAGGTCCAGACGTGAAGGAAAATACAGGAAAAGGCAGGTCATGGAACACAGGCACGGCACACTCGAAACTAGAGAAACAGATTCTAGTTCTCCACGGAGCTGCGTGGCCTCAGCAAGTTACAGTCATCTTGCTCACCTGCGGTCTCTCTGGAGAATATTCACGAGCAGGACACGTAACTGTTCTACAAACATGGAAGGCCTCACGGTCTGAGCTGCAGTGAGCATGTGTTTGCCAGGAAAATGTTATAAAAATGAGCTGGTGAAATTTTTTAGCTGCACTGGGAGTATGTTCTTAATTTTCTCCCTCTTGGATCCAAGTCAGAGAGTTCTTCAAACTGGATCATGACTTCTTGGAGTCAAGGGCCATGGTCAAAGGTACTGCATATACGGGCCAGAGCCTCTGAATGTCCAAACCTGCTTTCCTGCTTCATTAGGCTGCTGGATTCCAGTGTATGACTCCAGTATGTGTGCGTATGTATGTACGGAAGCATGGAGGGGTGCGTCGATGGAGGGATGGATGGAGGGATAGATGGATGGATGGATGGATGGATGGATGGATGGAGAGATGGATGCATAAGTAGACACCCAAATACATACTTCTATCATAGGAGGTGCTACTGACCTCTACCAGGTAGAGACTAGGGATGCTGTTAACCATCCCACGGTGCAGAGGACGGCCCCCACCACGTAGCATTATTGTGTTAGTCTGTCATGGCCGCCATAACGAATTACTAGAAGTCCAAGATCCAGGCATGGGTAGGACTGGTTTTTCCTGAGGCCTCCTCCCTCCTGGGCATGAAGAAGCCATCTCTCCCGTGTCCTCACGTGGTTGTCCCCTGCGTGGGTCTGTGTCCTAATCTCTTCTTATAAGGACACCCATCGAATCGGATCAGGGCCCATTCCTCATTATTCACTTTGTTACCTCTTTAAAGACCCCATCTCCAAATGCCACCACATTCTGAGGTTCTGTGGATTGGGGCTCCCAATACATGAATTTTGGTAAACATAACTCAGTCCATGTCAGTTTTCCTGCCCAAACGATCAACAGCATGGAGGGAAAACCCTGGACTAGAGGTATGTGGGTGGGTGACTTCTGCACTTACTTTTTGCATCTCTACCCACACGCCGAGGCCCCTGGAGTCACCTGTAAAGTCTCCTTGAACGGTATGCTGTTTCACAGTGAGGTGTTTCACATCGTGCTTATACCCATGTTGGAGGGAAGACTGACCCACGTGGACACTGAGGTATGGAAGTCTACAGAATAGCCTGCCCTTCCAGTCCCCAAAGGCATGTCTGGATGATCACTGACAGCGACATGCACTTCAGTCATCCGTCCCCAACCACACCCTCCCCTTGCTTTAAAGGCCAGGACAGATGGGTCCTATCGGCACTTTGCTACCTTGCTGAGACTGTGAGCTCGGTCATAACCCACAAGCTACCTGTACCTTACGCTGGGGGGCAGCTAAGGGAAAGCTGCCTTGCTGAGACCGTCGGCTCAGTCATAACCCACAACCTACCTCTAGCTTACATTGGGGGCTCAGTCATGACCTACCTGTGGCCAAGTGTCTTCTATGAGCCTGTGGCTGAGGGGTTCCTGGGGACGCAAGGCTTTCAGTCTGAATCTAGTACAGTCCCAGGCATGCTAGGACAACCTGGTCACTCCACGCAGGAGAGGAGTCACCAAGGGTGTGTGTTATCGAACCTGAAAATAACTCAATTGTAAAACACTCTATAATGGACTGAATGTTTGGCTCCCGCCCCCGGCCTCCCGACAAAATTCACAGGTCAAAGCCCTAACCCCCAGTGGGATGGTATTTGGAGGTAAGGCATTTGGGAGCATGATTCTGACACCAATTCCTATTTGTGGATTCTCCCACACCACGAAGCGATGCTCCAACAGCAGCTGAGTGTCCTACACTTCAACTCAGTATGTGTCAGATCCCACAGGTGAAGGACTCAGTCTACAACCCTGCTCCTCCCACCATCGGATGCCAACTGCAGGTTCAGCTTGTCACCTGTGGTCCTGACCGAGCTGCTATAGATCAGAGGTTCCCACCACTCCCTCTTGGGTTCCAGTAATTTGCTAGAGTGGCTCACAGAGCTCAAACAGTTTACTTACGGTTCACCGGATATGACAAAGGATGCAGAGCAACATGCACATGAAACAGAGGCAGAGGGCAAGGTACAGGGAAAAGGCGTGAAGCTTTCGGGCAATATTCTCCAGGCACCTCCAAGTGCTCACCAGCCTACAAGCTCTCTGAACCCCATCCTTTTTGTTTTTTTTTAATGGAGGCTTTATCACATACGCATGATTGATTAAATCATTGACCACTGAGGCCTGACTCAACCTCCAGACCTCTCCTCTCCCCAGATCAGGGGTGGGACTGGATGTTACAACCCTCTAATCACATGGTTGACAAAGTGCCACCATGTTTACTTTATGCCTATGTGCATATCCATAAAGACTATAAGTATAAAGCCCACGCATAACATATAATAAAGCACAAATATATGCATGCGCATACACATACGGAAAGATACGCGTGCTTTGATGCATGCCCTCTGGTCCTCTACCATTACGTCTGAAGCCGCTCCCCTGCAAGTTCTCCAGCTAAAGGTATGTTGAGCCGTGCAAGGAATGCTTGCCGTTGGAGAGAGCACCGTGGGCTCTCCAAACTCCCCACAAAGCCTGACTAGTTCGCCCAGCAGTGACCTCGAGCGTCCCTCGGGGCTTGCCTGCACACATCCCTTTGAGACCTAGCCCTGGCCACCAGCTGCTGCAGGGGTCCGCACAGGCAACGCACAGGAAGGGCACCGTGCTTTAGCCTCACACTCCCGGGGACCAGGTCGGAGCTAGGGAAGAAAATGAGAGCTGTTCAGGCTGAACTGCAGAGCTGGGTCTGCTCCCAAAGATGACTTGGGCAGTAAGCAGCCTTCCAAACGCAACACAGAAAGCGAACACATGCACGGAAGAACCAACACAACAAGATAAAGAAGCTGAAATAAGCTAAGGCATGTATATCTTTTCGTTTTACGAAGAACGGCACATTTGAGTTTATTCATTGTATGGGAAAGGATCCTGCTTTAAATGTGCACAATCCATCCTGAATGTGTTTTTGACACCACCGTACTAGAGTTTACTGGATCGTCTGCTGCATTTTAAGGTTGTTAGGACGGTACCTCGGTGGCTCAGCTGGTTAAGAGTCTGCCTCAACAGGAAGTCTGCTTCTCCCTCTCCCTCTGCCTGACACTCCCCTGCTTGTACACTCTCTGTCAAATAAATAAATAAAATCTTTTAAAAAAATAAAGTTGTCAGAAGTGAGCCATCATCCCACGGGGAAAGTACAATTTTGCAAAAATAAATTGTAATTCGTGGAAGGAAATCTATCCTGCCTCTCCAGAAGCTTTGACTGTTAGGAGAATTAACAAAAGTTAAAGTGCATCTAGTTACTTGCATAGAAACCACTTTAACTGTGAACACATTTTCAGTTTTTTACAGTCTAGCTTATGACAAAAAAAGCATGATGGTTCTCACAGTTTGGTTTGCTTTTGTTTTTATAAAATAAAGAGGTGTCTCCGGTCGTATGCAGATGTTTCTGAAGAGTGTGGAAAACGAGGCTTAAAGAAAAAAATGATTCGGACCATGTTTTTACATCTGTGGAGAGGATAAGTACCCAAGACTCCCCAGTGCACCTCTTCTGCACTTGCAACAAGGTTTTTCCAGTTCAGAGGAGGTAAAGGGGAAACTCTCAGCTGGTGCTTTGGTTCCTGTAAGTGAACCAACTGGATTCTCGGTCAAGAGCCATGCCCAGAGCCACAGTGGCTGGAACAGGGCAAGGGAGACAGACTCCAAATTTCTCTATCCCTGGTTGTGTGTCACCTTCTTCACCTGCATTTACGAGTTGGCTTATTTTTGCGGCCAATCTGTAGAAATCCAGACAACTCCTGAAGCTCCTTGTAAGGAGCCAACCATCCCTGACGCAGAGATCCGCCATACAGCTTCCAGGTTATTCCCTGCAGTTCTGAATTCTTAGTCTTGGCCCTGGAGGCTTTTTCTCCCCTCTTATCTAAGGAATCAACAGAACTGCAATGTTACAATGGGAGAGAAAAACATTCCCACAGAGCAAGTGAGCACACGCATACTGTATGCATAAAAAAAAAAGGAAAAAAAAAAATTGGAGTCCTAATACCTAAGTAGCTCAGGTGACTTTATTTAAAAATAAGAGTCTTCACCCAGGTAATTGGATTAAAGCTTGGGCATTATGGTAGGCGGTAATTCGTGATAACTGGGGTCCTCACAAAGAGAAGAAACCTGGATGCAGAAATAGACCCACAGAGAGGAGATGATATAAAGAAATGAGACAAGAAGGCCATGCCCAAGCCAAGGAGAGAGGCCTGGAACAATCCTGTTCTCACAGCCCCTCGGGAGGCGTTAATCCTGCTGCTGACACGTTGTTCTGCTAATTCTGGCTTTTCCAGAACTGTTCCGGAACACATCTGTGGTTCTAGCCACCCAGTCTGTGGAAATTTGTTACAGCAGCCTGGCACGCTGGGTTCACAGTCCCGTCTCTAAGCGGCTGAGGGATTGCTTTCTCTGAGGTCCACTGTCCCCAGAAAGAAATCATGCTTAGACTCTCTCATAGCGAGAGCTCTAAAAAGGCATTCGTTCGTTCATTGACCATGTACTATTTGCTGATACTAAGAGCTTGACCTGCCTGGTCTCCTTTAACGCCCACATTTCACACACAAAGAAACTGAGGCACACAGGTTCCGCTTGCTGAGTCAAAGCTGCCCCCAGTGTAGTTTTTACATTTTCTCATAAATACACCTTCGTGTTTTAAAGCGTCTGGAACTTTCTAACGTCTGCTTCTTTAAAGAGATTCTATCCTTATGCATAAACGTGCACATACAACACCAACCAACACTAAACAGAAACAGAGTCAAAAAGGTATTTGAGAGTGGCAAAAAAAGAAAAAATTCTTTCCAGGTTGCATTCAGAAAGAACGGAAAAGGAAAAGAAAATTCCTTCCAGGTTGCATTCGGAAAGAGTGGAAAAGAAAATTCTTTCCTGGTTGCATTCGGAAAGAGTGGAAAAGGAAAAGAAAATTCTTTCCGGGTTG